>NW_010418084.1:11708-19875 GCF_000710305.1 Buceros rhinoceros silvestris | reverse complement strand
CAAAACAAGGAAGTTTTAGCCCAAACCGGGAATACACAGATGTACAGGGACAAGCAAACATGGCCAAGGACACAGACACGTGGAGTTGCATCCAAGTCCTCCTCATACTTGTGCAAAAAGCCACCCCTGTCCACTGAACTCTGATCTCAGAGAGAGTCCAGAGAGAGGAGGAGGCTAAAGCGGGTGGCAAGTCCCTCCTGAGGGCAGCCTAAGGTGAAGGAGAGTTGAAACGCTGAAGTGCAGCCACCGGGGAAGACAACAGCCATTGGCTGCTGGAGCAAGCAGGAAGGGAAGGGAAGAGCAGGAGAGGGTCACAGTCAGGGGAGCCCTTGGGGGAGGAGCCAAAGTTTGCAGGACTGGCATCAGGTGGAGCCCTTCCTGTCAACACGTTCAGAAAAACAACCACACCAGAGTGCCCCAGGCTGACATCACCTGCCTCCACTGGACCCCTCGGGCAATTAGTCCAGCGCTTCTGCCCACTCTGACACATCCTTGCCCAGGAAATCACGTAACCTCTCCTCCCAGCACTCAAAAGGAGCATCCGTGAGGAAATGAGCTTGACATCAACCAGGAAATGCAAGGCAGCACAAAAGGAACCAGCAACACATCCCATGTCATCCCCTGCTGTGTTTCCATCCATTAGGAGCATGCAGGAGAGTTGTTGCTTGTGTAGTGGCTGCCTTTGGGCCTGAGGCGCTGCAGAGACAATATAAAAGCCAGTTCAACTCGTTGCTCTCTCAGCCCCTTCTGTCACCTCTTTCTCCTTGGGAACCAGGTGAGTTGGAACCCGCTTTTCTCCTGCACCTCCTCCCCTAGGGCCGGGTCTTGCCTTCAAGGCCAGCTCAGCTGATATAAGACTCCTTGGACTTATGTTAGTGGGAGAGGGCAGAGGAGAGACACCCTGTTCTGGAGAGAGGCTGAGGCTGGGCTGTGGTGGCTCTTTGGCTACAGCCTAGGCAGGAACATCCCGGGGCCTGGCTGCTACCCAAAGGACCCCACTGGGCTCAGGCAAAGAACCCTTTGTTCCCGCCTGCAAGCTTCTGCCTCCCCACCCCACAGGAGCCTTGGCTTCCTTCTGGTGGGGTTGCAGGCTGTTTCTCAGGTGTCCCTGTCCTCTGCTTCCTTCTGTCCTCTCTTCCAGGTGAACCACCAGACCTGAGACATGCACTGCTCTGACAAGTGCGAATCCTGCCCACCCAGCCAGCCCTGCCCGCTCGGCCAGCCCTGCAGACCAGCCCCTCTGGCCAACAGCTGCAACAAGCTCTGTGTCAGGCAGTGCCAGAGCTCTGCTGTCGTCCTTGAGCCCTCTGGTCTGGTGGTGATCCTTCCTGGGCCCATCATCAGCACCTTCCCACAGAACACCCTTGTAGGCTCCTCCACCTCCGCTGCTGTTGGCAGCATCCTCAGCTGTGACAGAGTCCCCATCAACCCTGGGTGCTGTGACCTCTCCTGTGTCACTAGCTGCTACTGTGGCAGCAGAACATGCCCCCCTTGCTAAAGGCACCAGTGACAGCCCAGAGAAGGAGCTCTGGGAATGCACAAGACGGTGCCAGAGAGAGCAAGGGAGATCGTGGCCATTGCTCTGAGAGGGGCTGATCATGCCCCACTCTGCCTGCAACAGGTGTCAGCCCTTTGGAAGGGGACAGTGTGGACTCTCTGAAAGCGTGGCCAATGCTCTTGATCCCTTCTCCCCCTCTTTCCTTTGCCTTCTTTTCCTTTGTGTTTTCTGCTCCCCTGGGCCAGGAGGCCCAACTCAGGCAGCCTGGGGGCACCTGCCTGCCCTTCTCCCTCTCTGGAGCACTGACACTTGGCTGCCCAATGTCATCCTTTCACTGTGGCCTTCCCTCTGAGACATCTTCTTTCCTTCTTTAGACTCATTAAACTCTGCTGCACCCCAGCCTCTGGCTTTCTGTGCTCCTTTCCCACCTGGCTGCTCTCTAAAGCTGTTAAGGGAGGAAGGAGATATGCTGGGAGGGCACAAATGGTTGAGGAAGTGGACCCTTTCTCATCCCTAGAGGAACACGAGGGCAGGACACACTGCCTCTTGGCTGCCTTCAGTCCCTGTCCCTTGACCATGAGGACAACATCTGCCCAGCAAGGGCCCATCAGCCCTTCCCTTTCTGCACGTCTCCCCAGAAACAACCCCCTTGCCCTCCAAGCACGCCCTACAGCTGGTGATCCCAGCATGTGCTGTCTTCACGAGAAGACCCCGGTGCTGCAGGAGGCCCTGAGAGGTCTGCAGCTCTGCAAGTGCTCAAGACCATTCCTCTTGCTGTGGATGGAGCAGTGCCGGGGGAGGAGGCTCAGGCATAAGATAGCCATGAGGATGGAAGGAGGGGATGGTAGGAGAACTCACCTTGGCTAAAGCCCAGAGCCTCCTCCTCCTTACCTCCCCAGCCATCTCCAGAAGGAGAGGCCATGTCAGACATGCCAGGACAAGGACAGCCGGAGCAAGTCCCCTGGGAAGAGACGTGTCTGGAGGGAAGGTTCTGCTGGGGAAGGAGATGAAATGTGTTTTTCCCTAAGTCTTCCAATGATTCAAATGTTTGCTGGATTTGTTTCTGAATACACAGTTCAGTATTTCAATATTTCATGTTAAATTCCCCAATTTAACATGAAACCTGGGGGAAAATACTCACCCAGGGAACTGGTGAGTTATTTCCCTGTCTTTATTTTGAACCACAAGAACCACAAATTTTTCTTGCTCTTCTTCTTCCTATTTCTCCCCCATCCTGCTGAGGTAGGGGGAGGGAGTAAGTTGTGTGGATGCTGGTCTGCCAGCTGGGGCCAAGCCAGCACAACCACTGAGGCATATTCCCCAGGAGGGCCCATTTGGCCCTAGTGGCCAGCAGGTCAAGGGAGGGGATTCTGCCCCTCTGCTTCACTCTGGGGAGACCCCCCTGCAGGGCTGGCTCCAGCTCAGGGCTCATCAGCCCAGCAGAGAAATGGAGCTGCTGGAGCGGGGCCAGGGGAGGCCCCAGGGATGCCCCGCGGGTGGAACCCTCTGCTGGGAGGAGAGGGGAGGGAGCTGGGGGGGTTCAGCCTGGAGAGGAGAAGCTGCAGGGAGACCTTAGTGTGGCCTGTCAGTGCTGCAAGGGGCTGTCAGAAAGTTGGGGAGGGGCTGTTCCGCAGGGGCTGTGGGGACAGGACAAGGGGTGAGGGGTTAAATCGACAGAGGAAGATTCAGACAAGAGAGAAGGAAGACAGTTTTTTACAATGAGGGTGGTGAGACCCTGGACCAGGTTGACCAGGAAGGTGGAAGAAGCCCTATTGGAACCATTCCAGGTCAGGATGGACCTTGGGGCTCGGAGCAACCTGCTCGAGTTGCAGATGTCCCTGCTCCCTGCAGGGGGTTGGACTGGGTGAGCTTTGAATGTCCATCCCCCCCCAAATCATTGTATAAATCTACAATTCTATGACTCTAAGTCTGAAAACAAAATTCAACAGAGAAGGAGCAGGTCAGCCGGTAGAGTATGAAGCAACATCAGATTAATAAAAAATTCAACAGATAAACAACAGTTCTGGTTTCAATAAGGGACATTCATACCTTTGAATAACCTCAAGAAAAATGCTATTACTAATGTGCTTAAAGGTTTGGAAAGAAATGCTCCAAAAATAGTCATCAAATCTCCTTGGTATTTCCTTCTCACATCTTTAAGCAAGTTGAAGAGACACATGGTCATTTCCGTATTGTTATTACCACCATATCTCAAGTGCTGTATTGCACATTGCCCATGGGCCTCAGTGGCCCTCCCAGGGCACTTTGCAGAAAGGATCTGCTTGGCAGGTCCCAGTAAGATCACAGAGTTTAAGTGTGCCTAGACTCTCAGATCGTGGATCAGACTCGTCTTACATATGTCTGGGGTCAAGCTGGAAAGGAGAGTGATTGAGTCACTGAATCAAGGTCAGGATGGGGCCAAGCACTAGGACTGAAGCTTACAAGCTGCTGCCATGAGGGTGACTGAAGCCTCCCAGCTGCAGACACCATCTGCCAATGACCTCAGCAAGCCCCAGAAATGGATGGGGGCAGCCCTTAACCACACCACCTCTGAGGTGGGTGGGTCCACTGATCCTACATCTCACAGCAGAGCAACATCTGTTTCTTGGCCGATACCCAAAAGGAGAACACAACAGCTGAAGGGCAGAGGAGGCAGAGGCTGCAATTCAGCTCGAGTCCTCTGGACACCTCGATGCCGGGTCAAAGCCAGGGGTGATTCCCCTGCTGTGACCTGCAAATGCCCTCATGAAAGGGTGGAGGAAGGGAAGGGTGGGCCTCCCTCCACTCAAATGTGGTTTGTGCTTTTTCCCTTGGAGCTGGCAAAGGCATCCCTGCCCACTCCACAGTGAACAGCCGTCAGTGGAACATGGCTCCAAAGGGGACACTGTTGGGCATGGGAAATAACAATGCCTGGGGACAGCCCTCAGCCTTTTCTCTCCCTCATCTCTCTGAAAGGCAGGCACACCACCTGAGTGTGGACCCCGGATCTATCCAAGATGAGAAGGAATTGGTAGTGGTATGCAATATTCTTACAGTGGCTTCTTGCATCCCTCACGCTGCTGAAGGTATCACCGTCCCAACAGTCCAGGCACTGCAGACTGTTCTCTGGAGACTCCAGGCAATGGGAAAGCAGGGCACAGGTGCCCAGCACAGCTCCCTTCTGGGCACACCCTGGCACGAGGTGACAAGCATTTTTGCACAGTGGGATCCATACTAGGTGAGTTGGAAGCTGAGACTATCATTCCTGTTTGTGTGTGAGAGAGACAGAAAACCACTTTCTTGATCCAAGAACAAAGCTTCTGGAAATGACTCAGTGAGAAAGTTGAAGGAAGTGAAGGAGAGAAAATATTTACTCCTATCTTGCCTGAAACACTCCCTCTGGCAGTGAGTTATTCGATCCCTTAGCCAACAGCCCACTGAACCTCTTCATGAGGCCCCTCCGGGGGGTGATCCAGCAGATGGCCATGTGGAAGAATCACCCCCTGAGCTTTCCACACACACAACGTGCATCCAGCTTTCAAGGGTGGACAAAGCAGCACAGAAGATGTCAACATGTTAATGGAGGAGTTTAATGCAGACCTTCTGTCTCCAGTTCTCAGTGACCTTCCCATCCCTCTCAGGCCCAGCACATCTCTCTTCCTCAGGTGCCTAGCTGTCTTTGCCTCCTTCTGATTCTCCCTGACGCACTCCAATATGATACAAAGCAGCTCTGCCTGTCACTCCAGGAGGCTTCACTGCTGACACACTTTTACTGCTTCAGAAAGGAAAACTCACCAGAACTTCTTTGCAGCCACCACAGTTGGTTTTGTCCGCTTTCAACAGAGCTGCTCTGCAAGGTCAACTCCTTGCTCCACCAAATTGACTGAGCATGACACTGTGCACAGAGGGACAAGCTCATTCCTAGAAACGAAGTGAAGAGCTCTTTTCTGTCGGACTGTTGGAGCACAGGGATTCTCCCCAGCAAAGCAATGGTGATTCCTTTGAGAGAGAGACATGAAAAGCAGTGGAACAGCTTGGAGCATGGGTGGGAATGTGGTTGAATAGAAAATCTTTCCCAGGCTGATGGGTTCACAGTCTGAGGGTTTGGCTGATGCCCAGGTGCTTGGCTAGAAAGGGAGTTTCCTTCCTCAGGCTATTTTGGCCGGGAGATAAAGCCACAAGAGAAGTCACGCCTCACAACAAGGGCTTTGTTCTGCAACAGCGTGCTTCAGAGGAGACTGAGGGAAGAACATGAGCAGCACAAGCCAGTCAGATACATCTTTTTAATACTCATATTCCCAAGCCAAAGCTAGTTTCAGCTCAGGGGGTTTGATGGAGCCTGTTGTGGTCCATGTGGCACCCCTGAATAGCTCTCCCCCAAGTCCAGGCACTCCTTGAACCTGACAGTTCAGTTTTATTGCACTATTTTCTCTTTTCCTGAGTCCCTGGATCTGAACAGAGAGAAGAGTCACACCAGCACGTTGTTAATGACATTTGTCTCTGCTGTTGTTAGTGCCATTTTTCTCTGCTGCAAAGGCTGGGGAGGCAGAGACCCAGCCCACCACAACCCCAACAGGCCATTGCTGGGCAAGCTGAGGTCAGACCTACATGCAGACAGTGCTGGGGAGGAAACCACTCCACACTCGCACACACACACTTTTTCTGTGTGATGCTGCATGTCGTGGGCACCAGTATAGGCTCAGTGGAAAGACCAATGATGCTGTCCTACAACTTGGCATTCCAGACATGAAACGGCACCTGGAAGTTCTCCACAGCGGAGAACCTCTGAATCTACCCAAGGTTTGGATTTCTCCACCAACAACAGCATCTGAGAGGCCTGGGTCCATGACTCTTCTTGCTCCAGTCCTTGCCAGCCTGAAAGACATAGCCCGCCAAAGACTGCAAGAAAAGACTGCTAGAAAAAAAAAAAATCCTTTCCCTTTCACAGATTGCCCACAGAATTTCAAGAAAGACTGAGTTGGTGTTTGCAGGTTCCCATCCTCTCCTTCCTCTGCTGGCTCAAAGCAGCTTCCAAAACACACAGTGGAGAACGGAGAAAATCTCTTTAGCTGCTGCTCCAGGCAAATGTTCCTGCATCCTCACACTGCTGACCAGGGAGGTTCTCTCAAGAGATGATGAGCTGGTGCTCGTGCCAAGGAAAGGAATCAAGCTGCAAGCTTTGCTATGCCACAGGTTGCCTATGACCAGGGATGGGTTTTTCATCATTTGGAGATTCTTGCTTGACCGGCGAGACAGCAGTTGGGCTTTTCACAGCTTTTTAAGTTGGAAGGTGTTTGAGCATCCTCTCAGGTAGACATACCTGCTGAAGAACTTCTGTCTCCAAACTCCAGATCACATTGTCAAAGGGGCCTTGGGAACCTGAAAATTTATGTAGTAGACTAAGGAACAGATCATTTAGGCCATGGTCAGGCAAAAGAAGGCTGCTGGGAGAATTCCAGCATCTGATGTGTCATGGTGAACTCAATGAGATCAATCATTTCCATCAAGGGAGGTGTCCATGATGATTTTTCTCTGGCTGGACATGAGGTCTGCATCCTCAAAGTGGAGAAGGCCCACTTGAAGCCACCCATATCCACCTTGTCTCTATGTACTGTCTAGATGGGTGCAGGACCAGGCACAGACAAATGTTCCCCAGGCACTGGCTGGACCCAGGATCCTCCTCTTTCTAGATTTAAGTTCAGATCTTCAACACCGGATCTTGAGTTATGAACAGAACTTCCTTCGAGCCCTGAAAGTGTTTGGTTCAAACATCCATTCAGTCTCCAGGACCTTACATCAACACCAAAGTTTCTGTGTTTGGTAGATTCGTAAAAGAAGGTTTTGGTCTCAAAACTTGCAACCGTGAGGAATGCTTGAAGGTGTTAGTAACCTCTAGTTTCTTTTCTCATGCTGATGTTGAACTTCTACTACCTTCATGAGATTAAGTCCTAGCAGGAACAGTAATCTCCTCGGAAGGAGATTATGAAATTGGAAGATTGTGTATCTGAACTTTTTTATAAAGTGATCAAACAAGAAACCACTCTTTTTTTTTTTCTTTTTTAAGGAAAAAGGTAACAGCAACATGTCAGATGGATCTTCTTGTTCTAATACTGCTCAGGGTTCCCATGGTTATGTTAGTGCTGTCAAAAAAACCAACAACAAAAGTAGGCCCTATCCACCGTGAAGCAGCAGTGACCAGTCCTTGCAGCAGGACTGAGGACTGTCTAATCACAGGCAGGAAGACCTCTGCTGCCTGTCTCCCTCTGCAGAGCAGAAAGCTGTGCTCTTCTCTGGGAGCCAGGAAGGCTGTCAGATGCAACCACTCCGTCCTGGTCTCTGCCAGACACTGCTTCTGGTCCCATCATGATTTTCTCCCCAACACCAATGCCAATGCGGAGGATTTCTATCTCCATCCTGGTGGGAGTGTGGAGGGCAATGGGATGTGTGTGGCAGGAGAAGTGTTCTGCCCGGTTGGTGACTTCACAGCTGTTTTGGGGTGGGGGAGATGGGGGGAGAACAGATGATGGGTCAATGATGTCATGGGGCAGCAGGGCTTTAGTGGGCCTGATGCTGATGCTGGTGCTTTTTCCAGTGCTGTGTGGGTGGACAAACCACCCCGGGGACCAGAGTTGGGCAGGTCTGGGCGGGTCCAGGTGAGTCTAGGACGGGTGAGGCGGCCTCGTCGGGTGG
>NW_010418084.1:9001-11409 GCF_000710305.1 Buceros rhinoceros silvestris | reverse complement strand
GCGCCAAACGCGGGGCCGGGAGAACCGCAGGGCACTGGACCGGCGGTTCTCGGCAACGGACAGCCGCCCCGGCAGCTCCACCACATCGCTGGATCCTTTCGGACTCCACACGATGAATGTGGGGCCTCAGCCCAGGAGCTGTTGGAACCAGTAGATATATTCGGTGGACTTTATATTGCGGTGTGAGCGGTTGACGGAGATGCCAATGCCCTCGATGGCCTCTGCCGACGGCTCCTGCTGCACCTGGGCTCTACCCACAGCCACTGGGAGCAGAAAGAGAAGAAAATCTGCTCACAAGCTCCTTTCTGGCCAGCACTGCCTGCTGTTTCCCAAGATAAATGCCACAGAAGCAGTCAGGAAAACAGGGATAAGAAGAAAAGTTCCAAGCGAATGTCAGTGCCTTACAGAAAGATGCAGAAGAAAGGACAGAAACAGGGAGGCTTGGATGAAGAACAGACTCATGAGTATGCTGAGGGCAAGTGGGATGGGAGCAGAGGGAGGGATGGGAGGACAGTCCAGGCCAAAGAGATCAGTGAAGAAGCCAGAGATCAATGCAATCTTGAGAGAACTATGGGGCCACGCCATGCCCAGACCCAGTTCCCAGCCTGGTCTCTCATCTCTGGTCCAAGACCCACACACCCAGAAGCCCGGTGGCCAGCCCTGCCAGCCCTGTGCCCCAGCACCACTGCATCCCTCCACATCACTGCCCATGTCTCACTGCTCCCCTGTCAGCCCGGGCTCCCTGCTCTGGCCACGGCACCTCCTCTCTGCCACTTCCTCTCCCCTGCTGCCACCAGCTCTGCTCTGGAGCTGAGCCCTGCACTGGTGCCATGTGAGGTCTTACTCTGTTGTGAGCCCTGGCAGTACATCGAGGGAAGTCAAGAGTGGTGGGAGCAGGGCACTCAGCAGGACTGAGGTCCATGGAGACAGAGGGCTCAGGGCAGGCGGGACAGAAGTGGGACAGGAAGGGAAGCACAGAGATGCCAAGCCATGCTACCCCTGCACTGCCTGGCATAGAAAGGAGCAGGATGAGCTGCCATTGTGGGAACACTCAGCACTACTGGGTTTCATGAAACCCAGTAGCAGGAACAGGTCAGGTGCTGCTGCCTGGTGACATAGCACCACAAAACCACACAGGTTGGTGCTACCCCCAGTTGGGACACCTTGGCCATAGGGATCCCAGTGCCCTGAAAGAAGCCAAAATGGAGCAAGAATGACAGCAACAGGAATTTTTCTGAGGCTCTCAGTTAAGCCAAGGAGTCTCTTGCTCCACCTACTTACCTTAACTTTAAAGGGTATTGACCATTTCTGTGCTTCCTGAAGTATGGTCTTGAAAAATCCCATCACTTGCTAGCTCCTTTATCCCCCATGGAAGCTTCCCGTGGGGTCCCTCCCAGCTAAGCTCTGAGCCCAGTAGTGCCTCATTGATGGCAAGCCATATTTTAGAAAGAATCAGTTTTTCTCCCAGTGATGCTCAAGGGACTTTAAAGACTAAAGCTGGCTTAAGTAGAAGAAAATTCATCACAGACATCCAGGTTTTGTTGAGAAGACTTCCACCCAAAGAGACGCTGTCTACACCATCCAGAGCCAAAACAAAGATGTTGGACATGACAACTCCTGTGTCAAGTCCAATGTCTCAGTGTGTTTAAAGGCACTGTGGTTTACTTGTGCTTTGTGTGACAGACACAGCTGATTAGAGCAACCTGCCCAACTTCTCTCTTGCACACAAAAATCCACTCCCTGCCTCTCGCTTCCTAGAGTACTTTGGATGTGGGTGTGAGGTTCAGCAAACGGTTGAAGGTGCTTGTACAGGCTGTAATGAGTTCACTTCTAATCATTTGATGAAGCCAGCCACGATAGTGCAAATGGCTCGTGTAATTGGTTCACACCATTCGGCTAGATCCGTGGGCATGTTCATCACATTGCTGAACCAACACTTTCTGCCCTCTCTCCCAGATTACACTTACAACCAAATCTTGGAGATGTAAGCTAGAGAAGTGGAGTTTCAGGTGGCAGAAAAAGTCACTCGATATATGGGCTTGGAGGATTCTCACCAGAGGTAAATACTCCATGTCTCAGGGAGGCACCTCCATCCACTGAATGTGCAGCATCAGAATGTCTTGTCTTTACTAGAAACAAAAAACAAAGGCTCAGGAAAATGAAGATGGAAGGAAATGTTGTTGTCTTGAGAGCTTATTAAAATCCTCCTGTTTACCACCTCCTTTGCCAATGCAAACAAACCAAGCAACAAAACTGGAAAAGCTCCCTAATTAGCAACATGAGAACAATTTACCTTCCAAGTCTTAATGAGTGGTAAAAAACATTCCTCGCTTCATTAGGGGCAGGGCTGGGTGGTGTTAGCCTTTGGGTCTCCTTGGCGGGGAGGGGAGGGGGGGAGGGAGGGGTGG
>NW_010418084.1:3578-8895 GCF_000710305.1 Buceros rhinoceros silvestris | reverse complement strand
TTGCAAGCATGTCTTTAAATCATTGCCTGTAACCTGGTCAGCAGGAGGCTTGAGTCTTCTTCTCATGCTATGGTGTAAATGTTGCTCCTCTAGGAACTTTAAGTGGACCAGTGTGCACCAAGGGGATTCATTTCTGTCCATTATGGAGTGTAATTATGTAGCCTTCAACAGCCTTGAGACAAATGAGAAGGGTCAGCTCCTCTGGTGGGGACCCTCATAATCCCTTTCATTTTTCCAAGTTTGAACTTTAAGTGGACCAGTGTGCACCAAGGGGATTCATTTCTGTCCATTATGGAGTGTAATTATGTAGCCTTCAACAGCCTTGAGACAAATGAGAAGGGTCAGCTCCTCTGGTGGGGACCCTCATAATCCCTTTCATTTTTCCAAGTTTCCCTTCTACAGTGTCCGTTCAGTCCTATTCTGATTTAACTTCAGAAAACAAAGACAGCTGTGGACCTTCAGGATGTCTGATTTGCTCTTCCTGGGCCATTCCTCCACCACTATCCCAGAAGACTGAGTAAACATGCCCCCACCTCTTTGCTCCTCACCCAGCACACGGGAATATACCTTGAGTATTAAGCTATAGAAACCTCTCTCTGATAGTCACTCCACATAAACAAGAGGAAATACAGACCTCAAGCTACACCTCTGGACCGTTTTCTCCACCCACTAACAAGTCCTTTCCTGTGGTTGGGGGGTAGAATAGGTAGTTCCTGGAAGGAAAATGTTCTCTTTCTACTCCCTACCTAGATAAAGTGCCTTAGTCATCAGGTCCAACTTGTACTGACTGTTGCTGGAAAGGAACCCATGAAAAAATGGGAATTCTTAACACCTTTCCTGGACATGTTCTCTGAAATGGTGAGGTCAAGGAAAAGTCTCAGCTGCTGCCTTTTCCAGGATGACTCCTCCTAACTTGTGATGTCCTTGTCAGATGAAGGAATCTAGTGACCACAAAAATGCAGATGGGGAACATGAAGACAAACAGTACCATGTAGAGGAGTTATCCCTGTGATCATGTTCCCCTCTGGCTTAGCTTGAAAGCCAAGCTGAACATGACCATCATAGCTAAGATTCCTTGACGACCTGCGGAGGTTCCTCTTAAGGGATACCGAATCTGGTAGCCTAGTAGAAACACTTTCACAGTTCCATGTGCCCAGATCCAACAAGAAGGAAGACTCAGAATGTGTTCCACACACAAGCACACACAAACACACACAAAAGCAACCTTGCAGATCGGAACAGGAAGGGACAACACTCAGCGCCTGTATGAAAACGGGAGTATGAAAGGCCTCATACGGGGATAAATTTTCAGCAGGGCCTATTGTGTCAGGACAAGGGGTGATGGATTTAAACTAAAAGAGGGAGATTCAGATGAGAGAGAAGGAAGACATTTTTTACAATGAGGGTGATGAGACCCTGGCCCAGATTGCCCAGAGATATGGGAAAAGCCCCATCCCTGGAACCATCCCAGGTCCGGTTGGCCCTTGGGGCTCGGAGCACCCTGCTCTGGGTGCAGCTATCCTCCTGCCCACTGCAGGGGGGTCGAACTGGATGAGCTCTCAAGGTCCCTTCCAACCTGAACTGTTCTATGATTCTATGATCCTGTTCCTCTCTCTAGCTCATCAGGAGAGGAATTCGTGCTGCACCTTGGGAATGAGGTTGGAAGCTGCTGCTTAGTGTTCATTGTCTTTGATGTTCTGGGGACAAGGCAAGGATGGGACACTTATAAACACCCCCAGAGCAGAGAATCCCAGGCTACTTGCTGCAGTTTTATGAACACTGAACCAGAGCTTGGCTAGCCCTGTGTTCTGAGCAGGGAAGATCAATCCTCTCTGGGATTGTTTCCTGTATTCCACAAGAGCTCCTGTCAGTATTTTTCAGGTGTGGGCAGGCAGGAGCTCAGACCTCTGCGACAGAAAGTATCTCCTGTTTTTGTGGACTAGGCTGTGCTAGCCCACCTAGAATCTCCCCCCAGATTAACCAGGTCCACCAAACATGAAAGGAGCACCGAGACACCAGAGCATGACTGTATCTCACACAACTTCATAAGAAGAACCCTACTCTACTGCACATAGACACACAAAGCTTTTCCAGGTAGCTTGTCTGGGAATGCAGGCCTAAGATGCGAGCTTAAGGGAATGTTTAGATGGAAAAGATTCCTGGATGTTGTGTCTGCATAAGGAGCATTCCTGTGCACCAACGTGTGTCTTGGCAGGAAGCCATCAGCCAATTCTGAGGCTGTGGAAGGGCACAAAACTAGGACTAGAACAGTCCTAAGCATGACTTCTCTATATTCAATTCACAAGAGGCACTTGTCTGCAGAGAGTACAGATCAGAAGCTGCGACGTGCTTAACTGCCACAGTGTGGGGAGGAACAGGTTGTTCATCTCACTTTCTTTAAAAAACAGTATGTTTTAGAACTAAGACGAGTGAAGAATTAGGATGGGGCAGAGCTTTTTAACTATCTATTCTACCTCTTAAGCTCTCACTCCTCTTTCCTTTATTGCGAACCTCCCCTGCTGCAACTACTCTAGAGTTCTCCTCTCTTTGTTAGGATGACTGACTGTAAAGACCCTGTTGCATAACTTTGTCAAGTATTTCCCATTCTCCATCAGCAGACCTCATTCATCAGCCAGATCTCTGACAATCAAAACCAAAGCTCTGCCGGCCACGCAAAGCTTGCAGCCAGGTGTTGACCCACTGCATGGGTTCTTCTCTTACTCAAGCCTTTCGAGTTTGGGTCCTCATACCCTTATTTCACCCCAGAGCTCTGTAGTCACTCTAGAAACACCTGGGATGTTATCATTGGACAGCAAAGAGCAGCAAAGAGTAATATGCCAAAGGCAAGGCAAGCTCAGTAGTCTCTCTGCAATGTTGCATCTTCCCTCTGGCAAACCACAAACCTCCTGAGACATCAAGTCAGAAAAGCAGACCAGTGCTTAAGATTCCCAAGAGTGGGATTCTCCTAAAGATGTCACAGGTCTATTCTCTTTCATGGAGGAAAAATGTTTTGAACATTTCTCTGGCATTTCTGATGAATTCTCTAATGCGTCTTTTTGTCCTCATCCGTTTCCAGGTGACAGCGCCTGCTCTGAAGTTAGAGTCTGCAGGTGGAGCAGGAGCCTTTTTTCCATTGCCAGAAGTCACCAACTTTCAGCCTTCTCCACCCTGACTCCATCTTTCTGCAACCTAATTGGCCATGTTCTCCATCTGCCCTTCCTTCCTTGCTCTGTGTAGCTTAAGCTGTTTCTTCCACAGAGACAGGCACAGCACTGGAGGCAAATCCACTCAAGGTTTCCTTGCTCCAGGTGGGCAGGATTTCTCAGCATTTGTCCCTGGGCTCAAAGCTGTTATTCTTTCAAGCTCCTTAACATTGAGGAGGGCAGAGGCAACCTGGACTGCAGGGACAGGCAGTGTCCAGCCATTGGTATGTTGCATTACACAGAATTTCCAAACTGGAGTGAAATGGTCCCTTTTGGTCTCTGAAATCTGCAGTAGCAGGACATGATTTTTGAGGATCAAGCAAGAAAGGGCACAGGAGAGGGGGCTACATCTCAGTGCCTGTTGCCGGGGCACATCTCCACCTGGGAGCTGTCACTGCTCTGCTGAAGACAGGCACTTTCTAGCTGGTGAAACCTGCAGCTCTGTGGTGCTCATGGATAGACAAGTGGAAAGATCCCTTGCCATGGCCGCCACACCTTGTTGCAGTGAGAGCCAGATACGCACAGGTGTGTTCCTACTCACGTGCATGGAACAGAGTGCAAATTCATCCCCATCGTGCATTCAATGAAACCTGTCACAGACAGAAGTACACCCATCAAGCAAAAAATGCCTCCACATGACCAGCTGTGGATTTCAGTAGGCAGAACCTGCTAGGACTGGAGCACTCCAGGATGTGTCAAGACTGAAAGATTCATAGGCTGGGAATCCCCACACATGGCCTAGAGAGTGGAGGATGGCAAGCACCCTAGGAAATGTCTCTCAAGGTTAGTGTTAAAAGAAGAAATGTTGAAATTCAACAGTACAGTCCACCTGCCTGGGAAGAGAAAGACTAGGAACAATCAGAAAAGGCTGAGAGGGAGAGAAGGAATAGGATATAGCATGTCTTCACATACGGGACCTCTTGTGAGTCTGATCAAGGGCTGCAGAGGTGAGACGACCTTCATTTTTTTCTCCCAGTGGGGCAGAAAACAATCCCCCAGGAGTATCTCAGGCCAGTGTCCCTCATCTGTACAGGTCCTCTCCAGCAAATGGTGTGTTATGCTCACAATGACATGTTCCTGCCTCAGAAATTTTTAGGATCGTTCATTCCAACAGTCAAAACAAACATCAGTGAGGAAATGAGCGTGGCACAAACAAGGAAATGAAAAGGCACCAGAAAATTGAAACACAGCCTGTATCATTAGTTAGGATGTCTTACATTTCAGAAGAGCTTGTCAGAAAATTAACCGTCCTAGGCTACCTTTGGTCCTGGGGCAGTGGAGGAGCAGTATAAAAGCCAGTGCAGACCCTTGGTGTCTCATTCACTTCACTCTCCTTCTTCCTCTTGGGAACCAGGTGAGTCCAAAGCGCTTTATCCTTCTTCTCCTACAGAATGAAGCCATGTCTCAACGGACATCTCAGATAATACCTTCTCCGTCCTATACCAGGACATGGGGCTGCCTCTGCTGGGAAGGGGAGCAGGAAGTTGGTTTGGCATGAAGAGGGTGCGGGGCTATTCTGAGGGGACTCTTGGGCTCTTGGCTGCGCAAGAGCTTTCCTGGGCTGCTCTCTCTCTGCTCAGTGGCCAGGGGAAAAGGCCAAGAGGTGCTTGGGCCTCCCTGCATCATCTGCAGCTCCCCAGACAGCACGTGCTCTGCTCTGTCATGGTGGGCAGACAGGCTGCTCCTCACACATCCCCATGCTCCTCCCTGCTCTCTCTCTCTCCAGGTGCTCCTCCAGCCCCAAGACATGTCCTGCTGCAACCCCTGCGCCCCCTGCGGCCCAACCCCGCTGGCCAACAGCTGCAACGAGCCCTGTTGCAGGCAGTGCCAGAGCTCCACCGTCGTCATTGAGCCCTCCCCTGTGGTGGTGACCCTGCCCGGACCCATCCTCAGCTCCTTCCCACAGAACACCGTTGTGGGCTCCTCCACCTCCGCTGCTGCTGGCAGCATCCTAAGCTCTCAGGGAGTGCCCATCAGCTCCGGGGGCTTTGACCTCTCTGGCATTACCAACCGCTACTGCGGCAGAAGGTATCTCCGCTGATCCAGATGCTGGCAAGGGCCACGGAGACACCTCCGGCAACTCAGAACATGGTGCTGGGCAAAGGATGGAGGTT
>NW_010418084.1:0-3503 GCF_000710305.1 Buceros rhinoceros silvestris | reverse complement strand
CTCGCCGCATCCTCGCGCCGCGGGGAGTGCCCATCGGCTCCGGGGGCTTTGACCTCTCCTGCATCACCAGAGGCTACTGCGGCAGCAGGTGCCCCCCCTGCTAAACCACCAGTTTACCAACCCACAGCAGGATGCCCAGGAAGCTGAAAGATTATGCTGGTCTGAAGTCAGAGCATTGAGTCATCATTTTCAGAGGCACTGAGCATCCACGGCTCCAACTGCAAAGGACGGCAGGAAGAGACATGCCTGGGGTCTCTGAAAACATGGCTCTTGTCTGACTTGCCTGTTTCTCCCTCTGTCTTCTCTCTCTTTTCTCTGGTGTCTCCTGCTCCCCAGGGCAATGGGTTTTTCTAAAGCCAGCCCTGGAGGGATCTGCTGCCCCTCTCCTTTTGTGCTGTAGGTAGTTGGACATGTTTTGCAAACTTCACCTTGTCCTTGGGGCACAAGCTCTTGGATGATCTGGTGCTCTCTGCGTCTGACCCTCTACTTGTTTACCTCATTTCCCTCTTTTAAATCATTAAAATTCTGCTGCAATGCAACCTGAGCCCCTGTGTGGTCATTTCCTCTCAGGATGTTCTCACGAGCTACCTAGGCACAAAAGCTCGGTTCTGTTCAAATCAACGTGATGTGAGGGCAGGTGGACACCCTTCACTATTCAGAGAGGAAGGAGGCGTCCAGCCACACTGCACTGTGCAGTGTCCCTTGGGCATGAGGACGATGTTGTGAGCTGCCTAAGTGGCAGCGGCCACCAGGGACTGCCTGACTCTATCTCTGCGTGTAAATACCTCCTCAGGCTTAGAGTGCATCCTGCAGATGGGAAGCCTGTCTTCTGTTGACCTCTAGCCAGGAGGTGGGGGCCTGCAGGAGGACATGGAGCAGGTCAGCAGCTACAGAAGTTGCAGGGAAAGACAGTTCCTCCTGCTCTGAGTGGAGCTGTGTTGCAGGAGTAGGTTCAGTCAGAAGATTGCCCTGAAGGATAGCAGGAACAGCAGTGGGTGAATACCCTCAGAAACTGCACCCAAGTAGGAGCATGGCCAGCTCCCATGAGCACAGAGAGTAGGGACAAAGCCCCCATGCAACACCGTGGTCACCTGGTGCAGCACCTGGCTTCACCCAGCTGTTGCCCAGACAGGCAGGGCTGAGGTTACTTTTGGCCAGGCCACAATAAACCACACACTCAAGTTGCAGTTTCTTGTGAACCCAACACTCCCACAGGTCAGGGCAGATCCAGGACTACAATCAGCTCCCGAACTCCCACAGCTGCTCTGTGGTACCTGTTGTTCCCCAAGCATGGAGTACCTTTCCTTGGGAACAGGCCATCTAAGGCTTCATCTGTGCCAGGACTCAGTTCTGATCCTGGAAGGCTCTGTGTGAGAACAGATCCCCTTTACCTCACCTTGGCATGTGGTGGTGACAGTGGGATGTGCTTCTGCATGCTGCAGCATCTGTGAGCTGTCTCTTTTGGACAGTTCTAGGTTTAAAAGTGGTTTTACTCGCTTTGACTGATGTTCTTGGGCACTGGTTGGAACAACAGCGCCAGCACATCAGAGTAATTGAGCTGGAGGAGTCTCAGAGGGAAGATGGTCAAAATCTGAAACAGAAACCAAGCCAGAAGGTCTTTTCCTCTGCATGGAGGTCCCTCATCTACATCCTGGCCCATCCTGTGGACAGCAAGTAGTGTCTTGCTGCCCATGGGCAAAGAGGTAATGACCTTCTCTGGGTGCAAGTTTGCCAACTTTTCCCATCCTGCCGTGTGCTTCCCAACTTATCTTTCTCAAAACTGTGCCTTTCCTTGGCAGAGCTGTGCCTCCCTCCACAACACATTCAAGGCAAAGGGCAGGACTGGTCCCTAGAGGTGAGCCTGGAGACGCGCACATCCAGTGTTTCCTAGCTGTCCACACCACCAGAAATCAGCCTGTGGATATCCATCAGGGCTCAGTCACACAAAGCACAGAGGTATGAGGAGACCTTGACTTCCTCTAGCACAGGAGTCTGAATTTCCCTGTGGTGTTTGGCAATGCAGTGAATGGGCTGCACTCCTTGCAGACAGTCATTGCCTGATATGAAAACTGGGGGGAATTTGCCCTCTCTTCTACTAGTACCAGATTCTAATGTGAAAGGTAGAGCTCTGGTAGGTGTTGGTGGTCTGGAAGGTGTATTTCCCACCATGACTAGGCCCTTAATCTTCAAAATAGGACCTTATTACTTCAAAGGTAATGCCTCCTATTTTATTATGTTGGCCTATGACATCAGAGGCAGATGATGGTGGTCTGGCAGTAGAGGTTGAATCTTTCCACCAACAGCCCATTAAATTTTGTTGCCGTGTGACAAACGGCCGCAGTCTGACAAAATGGCATCTAACATAGCAGTGTGTATGTAGCCAACGGGTGGAATTGGAGTCCTCCATGTGAAAAAATTGCACCCATTGACATTAACTGGTGCTCCTGAATGTTTACAGAGACCAAACAGCGGCTGTCAGCACAGTGAGGCGGTGGGCAAGCGGAGGGGACCGAAGTCAGGACCAGGTATAACAGCCCAATATAAAATCACGCATGAGAGGAGCAGGAGCGCTCTGCACGAATGTGTGATCTGACCAAGGTGCCGCCCTGTCCCAGGCTGCCCTGACCCTCTGGCGATGGGTGGCCAGACAAGTTGCCCAGGAATACTTTGGGCGTTCCAGGAATGGCTGCAAGGGTTGTGTCCCTGGCCACGTCTTTTGTTCCCTTCTGCCTGAGCCCGTCAGGTCCCCTTCTGGCACCTGTCAGCAGCTTCCTACTGCCTCTCTTAGGTGAGCAGCTCCCCTTGGGCCACTTGGCCTGCAGTTTCACAAGAGGCAGCAGTTTGCAGGTGGCTAGGAGTCCGTGAGGAGGGTCAGGGCCCTTGTGACCAAGAGCACTGTCAAGAGTCCAGCTGTGGCCGGGCTGCACTAGTTGCAAGCTTCCAGTGCTGGAAAATGTGGTTCTGGCACTGGGGAGCCTGGGTGCAGCAGCAGTGCCTGCTTGATTCCCTTGGTTTGGCCAAGCAAGTGCTTACAGCACTGGGCGATGGGAGCATCCAAAGGCTGCCTGGAGCAGAGGTGTGGCATCCGTGGCAGCCCTCAGAGTGTTTGGTTGCAGCCATAGGGCTGAGGTTTGGTGGAGTTTGGGGCTGGCAGAAGGAGGAGAGCAGGCAAGCTGGCAGCTTCATCTTCTGCCTCCCGGGAGCTTCCTGAGCACCATGTTGAGCGGAGAGTGTGACACAGTCCAAGCTTTGCCATCAGCCTTGTTGGGACAGGCAGAGGCTGGAAGCAGAAGAGTGTCAGGGTAGGGAGGAGCAGGGTGGTGGGTGGTTGGGACCATTTAGCACTGGAGGGGAAAGAGGGAGTCCTGAATGTCTGGCAAAGACAGGAACTCTCCTCCTTGCATGGTGGACACTGCAGGTGGCATGTGGCAAAGAGGGAAGAAGGAGCTCCCAAGGCCACCGCCAGCCATCAGTGCAGCGTTGGGAGACAGACTCCTCCTTCA
>NW_010418083.1:0-3613 GCF_000710305.1 Buceros rhinoceros silvestris | reverse complement strand
GTGTGCAGCAGTTAATGGTCAGTGCAAAAGGGTGGGAAAAAAGGAAGAAAAAGGGAAAACTCTGAGATTAGGCAGGAGCTGTTTTGACTTGAAGACAGAACTCAAAGGAAAAGGACTGGTAAGGAATCCTCAGAGTTCGCAGCTACCAGCTCTTCAGTCCCAGACGTCTTGCTGTGGGCTACTGCCTCTCAGAATACTACTACTGTAACTGCAAGAATCCATGAGAAATAGAACAAGGGAAGGAAAACTGCATAAAACAAAAGAGAAGCACATGAAAATACACTAGGAGAGGATAAAAGAAAGATAAGTAGGATCTGCAGTAGGGAAATTGCAAGGTTAAGAGACAGCCGAGTACAGAATGTACAAGACAACATAATGAAGACTGCAAGGAAAGGGGACTGCTCCAAAAGCAAAGGTCATGGGTGAGAAAACAAGGAAAAATGGGCAGTGTCTGGCACATGTATAAAGAATGAAGACAAAAGAAGGACAGACTCTTACATACTGCACTTAGCACATTCCATTTATGCTCCTTCATTTTATTGTAATTTTCCTTGCAGATAATTTACACTGTGTATTTGGGGGAAAGGAGAATTTCCATCTAAATATCAAGTTTACATCACCACAGGAGGCCACCCTGGGTTCTGCAGCTTAGCAACTGTTGAGACTGATGAAATTTTATATATATTTATAAGTTCCCAGAGTACCCATAGAACATCCAGCAGACAGGGATCTTACTAACTATTTAGAGAAGTGTCCTTGGAAAACAACGTATTTTTTCCAAAACGAGAATTACATGTAATGCTGCTGAAGAATGAGGCCATATTTCTAGTGGTATGGTATTTATTTATGCAAAATATAGTGATATTTGTATCCAAGAAGCATTTCTGGAGGGGAAAAAAAAAAAGTTGGCGCAAATGTTCTTTTTCTAAGTAAAAATGGAAGATTTCCAAACTGGACCACCAAGGGAGCTGTTCACTGAAGGAGTATTATGGGCTGCCAAAAAGTAGCTCTGAGAGTTAGGACAGGGTAGGGAAGAAACAGGAGAGGAGAAAACAATACAGTGTGTGACACATGGGGACTGATAGCACTGTGAGCCATTAAACGGGTCATGTCATCCCAACTAAGGGAAGTTCTGGTTTTATTGGATAAACTGCTAAACAAAGTCAGAAAAATAAAGCAATTTGAAACATATAACTAAAACCAAGGCTCAGCCCTGGTCAAAACAAAAGCTCAATTCAAGGATCAGAAGACACATGAAGGAGAAAAGAAAAAGTTATCATAAGCTGTTAGTTCTCTTAGGCTGTAATAAAACTCTGGTTTACTACAGAATGTTCTCAGGAGTATTTTCCTGCTTGCTGCTACTTCTCCATGCCCTAAGAAACTAATTCTTGAAGTAATTCAGAAAACTGGCAAGTTGGGAATCAATTATTAAATGAAAAACAATTTAAAAAAAATTTTTTTAAAATGCACACAGATATAGAAAACCTCAGAACTGGATTCTGGGAAACTTTAATCAGCCAAACCAAAAAAGATGCATCAAGTCACCCAATCAAATGAGCAGGATTTAAAGAGAGGGGGGGAAAAAAATCATTACTAGCTCAAGTCAAAGAAGCTAGCTTGTATTCTCTCTCCCCCATTTTTGACAACACGTACTGTTTCATTTTGGAAGCTGCTTTCAGTGGAATCAGCACAGTGGCTCATCCAGAGTACAGCTATAAGCCATGTGAATAAAACTGGGAAGGAAGAGTTGACCTTGAAATAAAAACCACCACAAAACTGGGGGGTGGCAAAGCATCTCCTCCTCTGTGCTCAGATGGGCTGCTGCAAGCCAACAGGACAAAAGCCCCATCACCAGCAGCATCATCCACAACACAGCCATTATGGGATGGTGGCATATAGTTCAACACATGACATTAATGCCACCTGTTAAGGTATTGTAACTATAAAACTAGAAAGTACAGCAGCTTCTACAGCGACTAATATTCACTGCAGACCTCAAGACTACTGGACAACCAGTTCAAAAATAATTAGATCAGTCTCAAAGCCTCAAGCACTAAACCAAGGTCAAGTAATGAAATATATATACAGATACACGCATATACATATATACAGAAAATACCAAACTTAGAATAAGGTTATGAATAAAGGATGCCACAATATTTAGGAAGAATGTTCACATCCCGCCCTCCTGCAGCTTTTCAGAACAGGCAGGCAGAGGCTGTAGATATTTGTGGTGTTTTTAGGGGAAAAAACCTCGCAACACCAACACTGATTTATTAATAAAAATCTTTGTTTCCCCAACAGATATGTAGTGGGATATCACTAGTAGATATTGTTAGGGGATTTGTACCAACTTCCCAGAGCATCTTCTTGCAAACAGTAACAGTAAGACTATGGGTGTAGTGATAATATTCATCCTGAAATGAGTCAATATTTGTAACGTCCCAGAGGCTTACCCTTCCTTGAGGAAATGAATTCACCTTCTATTGCAATTAGAAGAATGATCAATCAGGAAGAAGTCACTCAAACTGCCTTGTTCAGTGACATCGCTGTTACTCAGCAGTGAGACAGGCAGCACAAGCCTGAGCCCACTGAAGTTGCACAAGCATCAAATTGCCCAAGTTTCAGAAGCCAACGGACACCCAGCAGTTTTCATTTACTCTCACACGACGTTGTTGATAAAGATGGTCCACTTAAGAAAGAATTGCTCAGAGTGCATTGACGGGACACCACGGAGCTCTTAAAAGAAACAGGATCACTGTTCCATTTAAAAGACATCCAGAAGCCCCATACTTACTCATCCCTGCAGACAAGGGGAGGCTTCAGAGTGAGATACTGGAGCTGGAAAATGAGAACTCTGCAACGTCCTATGCTATCTGCAGGTTGATTGATTCAGAGCAGCCCTGTCACAATATTTGGATTCATTTTTGAAGAGCTGTTGTGGAAATGTGTATCCATCACAATAGCATGAGAAGAACACAGCAGATATTTGAAAGTGTACAGTAAAATTAAAACCCAGTGAGACCTGCTTTTTAAGAAAAACAAAGATAGAACAGGTACAAGAAGAAACTTGGCCTCGCACCCACAAAATTACTGAAGAGGAATTACTGATCAGTGGTTTATTTACACCATTTCTAATTGTCCTGGTTTGAGTTAGAATAGAATTAATTCTGCTCAGTGATTTTACTTTTCAGCTCAGTTTCTTCTAAGTAACGGCACTGTCTGAAGTTAACAGCACATTTTTGCTTCAAGCAAATTGTCTGCTCCAAGAAGTGACAGTGCTTGATGTTTACAGTTACTACCAGGGACTGGTGTGCAGAAAGGCTCTTGCTGACACTTTCTGCTGCGAAGACCAAGGTCACTGCTAAATCCTGTGTCCCACGGTGGGGGTGCAGTAAGTTAGAGGCCACACCTGCAGAGAGGGGCGGACAGGACAGGAGACCCTGAACTGACCAACAAGGTGTTCCACCCCATAGACGTCATATTTGGTATAAAGCTGAGGGTTTTGCTCCCTCTCGTTCTCTTCTTCAATGGCCAGCATCTGAGGAGAACTCTCTCAGTTCCGCCTTTGACGCCAGGCCATGCATCCCTGAAATCCAGTTCCAGAATCCAG
>NW_010418082.1:624-942 GCF_000710305.1 Buceros rhinoceros silvestris | reverse complement strand
TGTTCCTGCAAAAGAGCTGTGTCATTGCTTTGCTCGGTTTTTGTCCGTTGGTGCTGTGTCCTGCGTTCCCTTCCCTGTGTTCCCGCGTGCGTTATTTCCTTCCCTCTTCCCAGTGTTACTGTTCGGTTGCAGCTGCGCTGGCCAGCCTTGCAGTTCGGCTCTGGGCACGTCTTTCGCGCCCTGCTGCTGCACCCTCCCCCTCCCTGCTCTTTTGCCTCCTTTCATGCCTGGCAGCCTTTTTCGGAGGAGCTTGCTGGGGCTCTCCGCCCTGCCAAGCGAGCGGAGTTGCGGCTTTGTGACTCCTTCCGAGGCCCTTAC
>NW_010418082.1:0-435 GCF_000710305.1 Buceros rhinoceros silvestris | reverse complement strand
ACCCTAGCGCTTCTCCTTCAGCGGCTTTGCTTGGAGAAAATCCGGGCCAAGGGAACGGTCCCCCCGCCCAACAGAATAAAAGGAAAGAAAAAGGAAAAGACGTGTCTCTGCCTCGCGAAGTTCTTTACCTCACGGCGGTGGACCCCTGCTCGTTCCGGAAAGGGGAAAACGGCACTCACTACCCCGGGTTCGCTGCAGCCGGCAGGGGCGCAGAAGGGGCCTCCTCGCTCTTGGGCGCAGGGGGAGGATGGGGGGGTTGAGAGGTGGGGTGCAGCTGGCGGCCTCCGTAGTCGGGCCCCGCCTCCGCTCTTTCGAAAAGCCCGCGCGGGCTACGATTGGCTCCGGGCGATTCCGCGCACGGCGGAGACCGCGCTCCGCTCCCCGGGCAGCCAGCACCAGTCTCCCAACCCGCCCACCGGGGACCGCCCGCTCGGG
>NW_010418081.1:24893-25240 GCF_000710305.1 Buceros rhinoceros silvestris | reverse complement strand
GTTTGTTTTCCTTCCTCTGACACTTTTGGGTGCCATTTGTCAACATCTTCTCCGAACTCCCATGATTTATGCCTGGGGGCCGATTGGGCGCCCTTCGTTAACTCAGACAGATTCGCTTGTTTTGTTGAAAACTGTGATTATTGTCAAGGACACACTCGTTTTCCTCTAGAAAACGGGGTTAGAGAGAAGACAGATCCCATCAACAGCTCTTCCTCCATCACAAAGCAAAAGTGCGGGTGAGAGGCAGGGATTGACACGCAGCTCTCCTTGGGCTGGTGCAGCTCCAACTGGGTATTTGTGGTGTAAAAAAACAATGTTTTGATCAATGACCACGAATTTAAGTAGGG
>NW_010418081.1:8986-24772 GCF_000710305.1 Buceros rhinoceros silvestris | reverse complement strand
TTTCCGAGCATCACCTCTCTTCCCCCTCATTTGGAGCAGCGAGGGGCTTAGGGAAACCTTCCCTGGCATAAATCAGAGCTTCTCCCAGCACGCAGAGGTCTCTCTCCTCCCTCCCAGCTCCACCAAGGCTTCCTTTTAAGCTATATAGACTTTACAAGATGTAACCCAGATAATAATTGTTGCCTGTACATCACTCGGCGCCTTCCATTTCTCTGGAGGATACTTAGGGCCGTGGTTGCTGGCACGAGGGCAACTTGGCAAGGCAGTAAGTTTTTAATAAAAATAGCAATGGAGGATGTGCCAAGTGGCTCGTTTCGAGGATGGCGAGCGAGCGCAGAGCCAGCGAGCAGGATGGTGATGGTCGGGAGGGGAGACGTCACCTCCCCGAAGGTGCTGATGGGGATTTGGGTCGGGTAGATGAGGCAGCGAGCTCTGTCCTCTGTATTTAGAAGGTCTTTGGTGATAACGGAAAGGCAGCGCTGTCCTGAGTGCATCGCACTAATTTTTGGGGGCAAGACCATCGCTCACATCTGAGCCCTGTTTACAGCAGAAACCACCTCCAGCCCCTAATCTTGGTGGGTCTCCTGGTTTCTGCTTCTCCTCACGAACTGGAGACGATCCACGGGTTCACTTTGGGATAACCTGACCGTTTTTGCTCTGTGACTCGGTTTCCCCATCACTCTTTCAAGCAGGGTCTAACAAGCCATCTCCCAGCCGTGAGGGATGGTCAGCTGGGTATCACACACGAGCTTCTTTGCGAAGGGTATTTAATGAGATGAACTCACTCAAAGCTCACTGAACTGGATTTAACGAGTTTTAATTGTCTGAGATTGTTTTCTTCCAGGAAGAACCGGACTGGAGTCGTAAGGACAAGCTAATTAGAGCGGGGCCACATTTTTGTGCTGTCAGAGATGGTTTTCACCAGGACTCAGCCCCAGACAGAGCAGCCAGCGCTGGGTGTGTTGTTTCACAGAGAAAAAGGTGGGAATTATTTGTTCCCTCCCTCTGCAGGTTTGAGCCTTCAAATGGATTTTCTCTCCCCACCCGTTTTTTTTTTTCTTTCCTTTTCAAAAGCAATTTAAAATGGGGAGCAGGAAGTTGGGGTCCTGAGAACTGCTCATTTTTTCATTTTGCCTCATTTCACCACAAAAAAACCCTTTGATTCTGGGCTTATAAGCATCGTCTGGGTCTGTCCTACCAGGTCTTGGGGCTTCAGTGACGTGGGATGGCTCCTGTAGGACATTGATATGGTTTTTTTCTTCAATACCTTTCACTTCTGTAGCAGCTTTTATCCAATAATCTCCAAAGCACTTTACAAGGAATAATTAATTAAGCTTCGTAGACTCTTTGTTCAATTCCAGATTATTAATAAATTATACTTTATTATTTATAAATACATGCCACATCGTTTTTCTCTCCCGCTATTACCCTGAACAGTCACTTAGCTGATATTAGCACAGTTTAATTCCAATTTGGCAAGCGTGCTCCTTAACCCTCCTGAGGCTGCTCATTTTTGGGGGGGAGTTGAAGAGATGCAGGAAGGAGAAGGGGTATGAGCAGGCAGCGTGGGGGGCTGGTGACCCCGTCCAGCTCCTTGCTGGTGTTTTATAGAGATGATGCTGATGAATTATAGAGAATTGCATTGCATGTTTTTGCCAAAAAGAGTATTATTTATACTCTTATCTGCACCCAACCACTATTAGGCTTGTTATTTTTCCCCTTGCCTTCATCCCCTCGCTAACCCCTCTGTAAAACCTCGTCCGGGAGCTTGTGCCTGTTTCATTTTACCTCCTCTAAGTCTCACCAAAGCTGCTTATCCAAACCGAGAGACCAGAGCCTGTTTCTGCTCTACACCCAAATCCTCTCGACCTCAGCAGTCGCCAACCGAGGCTTGAAGCAACCCCCAAACCCCCAAACTTCCTCCCTGAAAGCGGAGTGGTTGCCGCAGCGGGATTTTGTGGAGGCGGATGAGGGAGAAGCAAAAATGAGTGGAGAGAAATAAGCCCTTGAGATGGTTTCTCCAAAGCACTATGTTCCTGTGCATGAGAAAAGCCGGCGAGAGATGTGCTTAAAGGCATTGAAAGGGGAAAAGAGGGAGCGAGGCTCATCCCAGCTCCTGCAGTAAATAGAGGGGGAGGGTGCTGTGAAAGGGCTTCAATCTCCAAGTGGTGGATGCTTGGAAGAAGCCGAGAAGAGCGAAAAGCAGCCCGGAGAAGCTTATGGGCCGTTTCATCCCTCCTTTTAGCAGGATGGAGAGGATAAACCGTATTAAACTGGCCCAGTCCAACTTATTTCTTCGGTTTTGGCTGGTGGTGCTGCCCTGTCTCCCACCAAGATCTGGGATGGGGAAGAAAAGGGCAATCTGTTCCTTCTGAGACCCTAAAAAATCCCTCTGGACTGGTTACTTTGGGCTGCTGGGTGGCAAGGCAGTGAGGCTGTGCACATGCCCCCCAGTGCGAACCCTCCGCTGTCCGCCACACCACCCGGACCCCAGCAGCTGGCAGCCCCATCGAGTCCCAAACACCCTAAAAAATTCATATATTTTACCCCAGTTGAGTTCAGCATCCAAAAGCAATAAAAAAAATAAGGCAGAGGAGGAATCCACCTGCAATTTGAATCACCATTTTAGGAAGCTAAAGTGATGGCACTGCGTTGTATGGGGAAACTGAGGCACAGCGAGGGGATAGACCCAGCTTTTTTGTCCCATTTCAACGGGCTTCCTTTTGCAATGGGAATTTCGAAGCACTGGGACTGAATCCCACCTCCTTCTCAGGAGAATTTCGATCTCCTGGGAAAGCCCCGCTGGCTCCATTTTCCCTATCTACAAAATGAGGATGAAGCGTTCATCCTTGGCCAAGAACCTCGAGCTCCTGCGGAGGGCAGGGGAGACCTTTTTATCCTCCCAAATCAAACCCGCACCCCTCGGCGCTGCCAAGAAGCTGCTCCGGAGGTTGGTTCCCCTCTCGGCTGAGCCAGAGCAGGGCGTTTGGAAGGATGCTGAGAGGGAAGCTAAGTGCCGGTTGTCACTTCTCCCCGCTTTGATTCCTTTTTTCTTTTGTTTTATTTGGGTATAATTAACAGCTTTGCCTAATACAGTATTAATTCATTGTGTCATTGCATTAATTAGCATTAAAGAGGTCCTTATATCACTGCCTGTAGCTGCAAGGAGACAGAATCCAGCAGCAAAGTCAGAGAAACTTTTCCATATTCCCTATCAGAGTGCGGCACAAAGGCGGAAGAAAAAACCTCTGGATGAGGCTTTTCTCACAAAAAGCCATTTCCCAGCAGCGATGCGGCATCTCGGTGGATATCCAGACAGGAAAATATCTCCAAGAGGTGGTTCGCATTCTCCCCGCCAACATTTTTCTTCCCTTTAAGTGATTAAAGACATCGAAGCCCTGATGTTGTTAGCACGATGTTACCTAAACCCACCAAAGCTGGTAAATCCACTTAAGACTCTCCATAACTTCCTCAGGGGCTGGAGCAGAAGTAAGATCTTTAGCGAGATCGGTTCTTTTTTGGCATTTTTTGGCACGAGGACTCTTTTTCTGCTGGGAGATGCCCTGAAAGGAGCTGCTTTGACTTTGGTGGATTCTGTCACCGGGTAAAATTTGGGGGTGACAGAGGCGATGGCAACACGCTGATGGGAGGGCAGCGGGAAAAGCCCCTTTCAACCCACCAGGAACCACCCGAACGGGGCAGATGAAGCCAGCTCCCTGATTTTCCACAATTTTCCTTCTTATTTGAAGGAAAAGGCTCTGAGCCCCATCCCAGGGTGGTTTTTGAAGGATATCGGGAAACTCCAAACGGAGACACAAGGATGATCTGTGGGTGAGGGAAATGTCCTTCCCCACCGGAGATGCTCGGCCCTGGGGGTCGCAGCTTGGGGGTGACATATTTACAGGCACTGAAATGCCTTCGGTGCTCTTTCATCTCGCCCAAAAGAGCAAATAAAGAAATAAATCCAGAATAACTTTTAATATGATTACCTGAACTGACACTGGGAATTTAAACAGAACAAAATCGATGCAGCGCTGAGGCATCTTTCAGCTCTATTGACAGCGCTGGCTGCTGCTTTTTCCCCTTGAACTAGCAGAATAAAAACTAAAAGCTGCATTAGTTTTTTTTAATTAAGACTCCGGCATTATCAGGCTTTACAAGACAGAGCCAATGCACAGATGAATTACCATTTAATTAAGCTTTCCAAGAAACTTTTGAAGACTGCAGATTAAATATGGGCTCTGATTTCTTGCAGGGTTGGTTTGGTTTTTTCTTCTTTTGGCGTTCAGAAGAAGTTTTAATTGTTTTCCTGAGCTCGATAAACAATAATAACACAAATCGTTATCTGCAAGATAGAGCTTGCTGATTTTCCACTTGCAGAGCATCCTGGATGTAGAGATGTCTCTCTATATATTATTAAGCAGTGAAAACCGTAGCGGTTTTCCGCCCCAGATGTGCCCTCGTTGCCCCAGTCTGAACTGGCAGCCCAGAAGAATTCAATACAGGGATGAAAGGCAGGTTTGGGGTAATTTCACCTGCTTTGGGATGAGATGCAGGGAGGGGACAGAGTTGCCTGGACAGAGCAATATCAATTTTCCTGCAGCAGCGTGTGGAAAACCTTGGTGCTCCACACAGGCAGCGTCTAATGTCATCTGTCCCTGGGGGCGAGCTCCTGACGTGGGTTTTCAGCTGCCAGGTTTTCCCTGCGGGTGTTTTCCGGTGGCTTTGATATGAATATGTGTGTTTTGGTGCCGGTCTTTGGGGGTTTTTATTTATTTGTTTAGGCTCAGTGGGAAAATGGCTTTTTAATCCCATCATTGGTCAAGTGCAGAGCAGAGAAATGGATACAGGGGTCCCTTAGGATTGTGCTGATGGGGTGGGTGGAGGTTTTTCCGCAGCATGTGCCAAATGCTCCTGAACACCTGAAGGCCTCTCCTCGCCCTCCACAGCCAGAGTCCACCATCACCCATGAGCAACCGTCTTCATTTTAGCAGTGAGGAGCTGATGCAGCACGAAATGTGTGTTGGGGTGGGTCACCAGCCTTGTCAGCTTATTTCTGCTGCCTCGTGGGTACCAAATCTCTCTCAGGAAGCCAAGTCCCTGTGGTTTGTACCTAACCCCATGGATGTGGGAAGCACGAAGGCATCTGCAGAGCACCCCTGTCACCTCGCCAAGGCCTTCAGCACCAGCCTGAGGTTTGGAAGCACTTCAGAGGGTTAAAAGACTCCTTTGGTGAAGGTTATGGGTAACACCATAATATGTACACTAATATATGCACTAATATATGCACTAATTTGCACTTAGGCACAGCTCCAAGCCACCCTGTGCCCCCTGCCAGCCCCTTCCCTGTGTGCTCAGCCCCTTTTTCAGACCGTTTGGGGTTTTATAGCTCAGCAGAGCATGGGAAAGCTCAGCCTGGCAGCTCCTGCAGCAGCTCCTGGGGCGCTGGTAGGGTGTAAATCAGGGGCTGGAGGGAAGCAGAGTGTTTGCTTTGACTCGCCACGTGTCCCACATCTCAATACATTTGATTTCCAACATCTTCATGAGCTGCTCCACACCTCGACCGGTCTCCAGGAAGAAAAGAAATCACAGCTCTATGTCAGCTATGCAAGTGTAAGGAATTTTGGGGACCTCCTCTAAACTGGATTTCTGCCCCCCCCCTCCAGCAAATCCAAGCTGAAGCGACTGCCCGGAGCTGGCCCCAACGCTGCAGCTCCAGTGCCATCTCATGGGTACACTGAGATGCTGCAGCCCTGCATCATGCGTGGATGGACCGATGCTTTCAGGCCTCATGCAGAGCCTCTGGCAGCAGAAATGCCTGTCTGGAGCAGAGCAGATGTGGGGGACACTGGGGGGTCACCTCTCTTGGAAGGCGGTGACACCAGAGGAGTAAGAATACAGTCACGCCAGAACTTTCTGCACAAAGAAAACCATAAAAAATCGCAATTCTCATGGAATTAGCTGATTTCCCACCAGATGTGGGGGGTGCAGGAAGGAATGGCAGCAGATTTAATTGGCAGAATTGACCACGAATTAGCTGATTTCCCACCAGATGTGGGGGGTGCAGGAAGGAATGGCAGCAGATTTAATTGGCAGAATTCGCCGCGGGTGATGTCTGCGCTCGCAGACCCGTCTCTCGGGCTGTGCAGGCAGACCTGGAGATGGCAGTGCAGCCCTGCAGATGCAGAACCTCCATCCGCTGGTTTGCACTGGGAAATGAAAGCTCAGGGCTTGCAGCCAGCTGGCCCCCGACAGCTGGAGAGCCTCTCACCTGCCCCATGCCTTCCTCCAAAAGGGATCTGAAAACCACCTGAAAAACCAGGAGAAAGGCCCCAGAAGTCCCTTAGGCAGCACTTTCTGTTCTCTGCTGTGGAAGCAGCAGCTTCTGCCCTTCTTTGCGAAACCCCAGCGGGGAGCGATGCTGAGCAGCGGCCTCAAATTCCCCGTTCCTCGCTTGGAGAGCCGTCGCATCACACATGAGTCAATAAACCTCCTGAATTAAAACTCAAGAAGCAAAACCTGGGGAAGCCGAGCGCCCGCCTCTGTCATGGAAACCACACGCACCAAGTTTTTCCTGGCAAAACCAGTAAAGAAAATACACAATTTAAAAAATTCAAATCTTCTTTAACCTGTGAAATCAGGCAGAATGGGTGTGGAATGAATTCCCTCTCCTCTAAGGCTTACTGGTTGGGGTAAACCACTTTCTGGCTATTTGCTGAAGTCAAATTACTTCGCAAGGTGTTTGGTCTGGAGAATAAGCCTGGTCTAAACCAAAAGCAGGTCTCATCATCTCGGCGATGCAACTGGTCCTGTGCGAATCCTGGTTCAGATGGGGATCATCGGCGCAGGGAGTTCATCAGGGGGAGAAATTCTGCTTTCAGTTAATTCCTTCCCTTAATTCAAATTAATTTTCCTGTATTGAAAAGGTTTAACTCCTCAGGCACAATTTTCCTCCCTGTAAATCTGAATATTTTACATAGCTACTGAGACAGAAATATATACAAATCTAGGCACATGCGTAGAGACTCTTGGGCACGTTTACTGATAGATACATTCACGCAGAGTCACTTTTGGGGAGAGAATTGCAACTCGAATTGACACAAGAACAGGAAAAAGGAGTCTTGGCAAAACCAGACGTTTCATGAATGAAAGAGTTGGTTTTACAACAAGCCACGGGAAATCCCCTGGCTTCGGTTCCTGTTTCTCTGACCTTCTCCATCGCAACCTCCTCCCCAAAGTCAGCATTTCCAGGGGATGCACAAAAACCTCCCACCCAGGGGGAAGGGGCTTTGATGCTGATGAGAGATTTTAATTCAGATTTTGCCTGGTTTGGGATCAAACTCCCCCTTTTGCAGTTACACCCAGGTTTCTTTCCAGTCCCCGTGGCAGGGTGGATGCTAGGTGACCCCGACATCCCTGCACATGTCCTCCACGCCCAGGAGCCAAACACTTGTACCTCACTGGCTCTGCTTGGAGGGGGGTAAATATGACACCACCGACAGCGTGGCCTGACCTGAACTCCAGCGAGAGCTAAAAATCTCCTTATCTACATCCTTTGGGCCATATTTTGTTCTCTCTTACACTGGCACAGAGGTTAATCATGTTACAGGCAGCCGAGGTGCACCTATGCGTGACCGGAATAAGGGATTTAAGCTTTAATTAAGCAACAGCCTTCAGCAACCCGTGCGTTCTTTCGTTCTACTAATTAATTTGGCTGCTCTGGGGCTCTACTGTAAACCCCCGAGACCTGGCTGTGTAAAATACAGCCTGTAAATCAGAGATCCCAGCACCCAGCGCCTTCTGCTTTATTTCCAAGCTCTGCTGCGCAGCGCGTTGCCCTCCTGCCTTCCCGCCGGTGTTTGGTGGGGCTTGGGTTGATGTCCAAGTGGTTTTAGGGCTTCCGCGTATGATTCCCGAGGGGTTTTGCTGAGATCGGATGCAGCGAGTGGTGGGATCTGGGTGGTGGGAGGGGAAATGCTCAGCGCCCTGCTCCTGTCATCACCCCTGAGGTTGTTCTTGTGGGTTTGGAGACACCTCTGTGGAGCAGAAACAGCTGCAAAGGCTCCAGGGATCTGTATCCTCCTTTCCTTCATCAGGCCCACGAGTTCACTCCCCCAAAGCCTTTTTTTTAAAGTCCTATTCCCTCGCGGTGGAGGTTTTGCTCCTGTTTCCAGTAGCCTCGGCTACAAGCGGTACACTTGGAGATGCAGATGGAGAGCACGGTGTTACCTCGGGGGGAAAAAGTCACGTTTGAGTCCTGCATTGAGAAAAACTAAGCTAGAAGGCACCAAAAGTGGCTGAAGACAGATTTCTGCCTAAGGGCATCAAGATGAGCCTTCAGTCCTTGATTTGTGGGGAAAAACTTGTGAATTTTTCGTATTTCACTCCCCTTTGGCTTGGGGCTAAGAGCAACCTTGTAAGGTGGGCAGAAACCCACCCACAAGCGGGCATTAAACCCGGCTTAAATAAAGCATCACTCCTCTGCTCGCTGCTCGAAGCATTTTTACATGGTGGGACAAAAAAAAGTCAGGATCTGAAAAAAAAAAAAAGAAAGAGGAATCATATGGAAGCAATTAGCAGCGACTTCATTCAAAAAAACATTAAGGTGCTTGTAGCATTAAGGCTCAAGCGATCTGTACGCTGGGACCATAATTCACCGACACTTAATAGCATTTACCCCGCAGATGTGCATTTTATGCAGAAATATCAGCTTACCGCTTTGAAAAATTAACCTATCGAAGGCTGTCAAGCTGTGGACACGCTCGGGGGAGTATTAGATTTGGGGCTGTTTAACCGACGGGCTGGGGGAGAGGTGGGTTAATTGGAGAAGGAGGGTATTTTAACGAGGGGAGGAGGTTGTACCCTTCGTCTGATGGGAAAGGAAATTTCCCCTGTTGTAAAATTAACGCTGAGTTGGGCAGGTATTGGAGAAGGCAAAACTTTTCCAGCCTTAGGAAATGAAGGTATTGGACGTGATGCCTCCAGGGAGACGCTTTCCATCCAGCACCTCTGCTTATAGGAGTCCACGTGCAGCGAGAGCAGCCATAAATATCAATGTGATTTGAGACGGTTTGGTGGTTTTAAAGAAAAAAAATGGCAGGAGCCATCGAGGACTCTGACAGCGGTCAAGACGTTTTGGATGCTGCCCAAATGGAGAGGCAGGATGAGGCCAAAAAGGCTTAGCTGGACTTGATGGCGAGGCAAAAAAATAGGGAAAAAAAAAAAAAAAAAACTGTCCTTTCCTTCCTGGGTTTACTGTTGACCTCTGACTTGTAGTTTCCTTCTTGGGAATCTAAAAAAAGAAAAAAAAAGGGAAAAAAAAAAAAAAAAAAAGACGTTTTTTAGCTCATCAGCTTAATGATACTGTAATGGAGGATTATTTTTCCGCCCTAATTTAATTTATCCAAGCTAAAAAGGAAACTGCTCCCATTGCCATCTGTGGGGAGAGCGGGAATCTTGGGGGAGTGATTCAAGGGGGAACAGCAGGGCCAGACCCTGACTCCTTCCCTCGAGGCCACCTGACGATGCTCAGCCCTTCTGATGGTGACACCAGGGGCAGATCCGACCCTTGGCACACCAAACCCTTGGCATCGAGACATTTTTCCGCTCCACACCCCGACTCCAGGCTTTGGGAACGAAAAGTTTCCAGCACCACTCCCTGCTTGCGCAAAGGGTATCACAAAGCGAAGAAATGCTCGTAAAATGGCTTTGGGGGCTCCTGTGACGTGCCAGTATGAAACTGGGGGGTTGCTGCCTGTGGTCTCTTGCGGGAGGGATGGAGCTCCGGGGATCGCAGCAGGATGCATGAGATCCAGCATGGGGAAAAAAACATTTGCCAGACCCCAGCCTGCACCTGTCTCCTCTTTTTAGGGTGAAAACCTTATTTTTTAAGAAATATGTATCTATGTAAATGCTTTACTTTGCTTGGCACAGCCATGCCATCATATCAGCCCAGGCCCGTAGGAAACAGCCCTATAAATAAAGTCGTGCCTCCGCCCTTTCCCTGCAGCGCTCTCAAAGCCCCGGCAAACAAAACCGTGTTGCTACATCAATCCAAAGCGAGTTCTCATCCTTTTGGGTCACCTGGGGCTCATTGGAAGGTTGATATTTTTTTTTCCTCCCCACTCTGCCAGCCAGCCCTGTCAGGGATGTTCTAGAGAAAATGAAAAGCATCTCCCTATTTTTGGCTGTAGGTAAGTGTTTTCCAGAAACAGCTTTGAGCAAAAAGCACAATGTGTGGATAACCACCTTCCCCATCCCGAGTCATCGTTGTGGGAATCGAAGGGGTTTGTAGGGTGAATAGTTCGCAGGCGGCCCGTGGAGTGTCAGTTCCCTTTTCAAAGGGGGAAAAAATTAGATGGGGGAAAAATAGGGAAAAAAAAAAAACCAGAAAACAGAAAGGGAAAAATAGGGAGAAAAGAAGAAATATGGGAAAAAAAATAGAAAAAGTAGAAAGAAAATATAAAGGACAAAATAGAAAAAATAGGGGGAAGAGATAAATATAGAAAAACAAAAAAAAAAAAGAAAAAATGGAAATGAAAAATAGAAAAAGAAAGAAAAAATAGATGGCATTAAGTTAGAAAAGCCAAATCCAAGGTCTCTCCGTGAAGGCGTTTCAATTCCCGAGGTGAACGCTGCTCTGAGCACCACAGGGATTCAGGGTTATTTATTCAGCCTCGTAGATCACGGGCTTTTCTTAGCGGGGGTTAGGAGTGGGATCGTGTCTTCCCCATCTCTTTGAAGAACAATAAGGTTGGAGGTGGTGGCGGGGAAAAAAAGGCCTTTTTTGTGGCAGGGCACGTATTTAATCTTATCAGAGGCAGGCAGGACAATAACAGGAAAGGGTAGGGAGGCCTCGCCAGGGATGCGGAGGGAAGGGCAGGGAGTAATGAGGGGTTAACAGCAAAATTCAGCCGTGCCCCCAGGGACGCATCTAATCAGAGGTCGGGCTGATATTTAACCTGGCAAAACACCACACAATGAAAAAAAAGCCGGTTGTGTGCAGACGTTGGTGATGAGGGAGGCAGGCGAAGGGATGAAAGGTTGCTTCCCCTCTGCGCCGGCTTGAAGAGCCACTGATTTCCAGCCAAACGCGCTGGCTCAAGGGTACGGTGAAAAGGGATGAGTTCAGCTCTTTCCGTGGTCCTTCTCTAGCCATCGGATTTGGAAACGGGGCTGAGGGTTGCCCAAAGTGGAGGGGAACAGCTTCTGGCTGCCTGATCCCTCTCGGCTGGAGCGTGGCTAAACCTCTGCCCCTCTTTCCTCAGCCAGGATCTGGCCAATGATTTTTCCTGGCAGCCTGAGCGAAAACATAAAGGCTCTTTTAGGCAATGCCAAAATGTGGGGTTTTTTTTCCCTGGAATGACGTTTTCCCGCTCTGAAACTGCACAGAAAAGGGTATTTTGCATCGGCAGCATCTTCCATCCAGAGACGGTTGCGCCCAGATGCTGAATAATTGATGTGACAAATCTTGCAGCATTTTTCAAAGAGATTATTCAATGGTTTTCTCCTCTTTAATCTGTGCCTTCGCCTCTGCAAGGATTCAGGAACCACTTGAACAAATCGCTGGGCTGAAAAAGAAGAAAGGAATGGTCCTTCATGATGAAGCTGTGGAGATGGGGAGGTGGCCAACACCAAAGGCACCTGTGGAGTCCGGCCCTTGCAATCCCATTCCCTCGCTAAAGGCCGTTGGCTGTGAAATTCAGCAGTTCTGGCCATTATTTCATGTTTCCCTCTCCAAAAAAGCTGAAATTTTGGTATTTCAAAGCTCACGTCTGTATTTAGCTCTGAATAAATATGCCCCACTGCTTTGCCCCCAGGCGTGGAGACGTCTTCACCCGCTGCTTTGTGTGATGGCTTTAACCAGCTGCTGTTGTAACACTAAATATCAAGAGCTTTGGAAATCAGATTTTGCATCTCCCAGGCCCCTCTCAAGTAGTGTCACAGCATCTCGCTTTATTGACGGTATCTTTTAATTACATGGCAATAGGCGTCTCGTCGGCGGGATCGCAGCCATCCTGGATGAGTGTTTCTTCATGAATATTTTACTGGCGTTTTTATTGCACATGTCAGAAAACTCCAGATGAGATGGAAGGAAAACAAGTGATTAAAGACTTTGGAAATGAAAGAGGGAAGGCGAGGAGAGAAAAAAATATGCGCTTATGAAGATAATTAAAAGGAAAGCAACGTAACGAAGGCTCCTGGGGGGTGGATGTGCAGCAAGCAAAGAGAAACCAGAGTTAAATAAGATTCGTGTAAAGGAATAAAACGCCATGGCTTGGGAGTATTGTTGCTGGCAGCAGCCAGGGAGGGCTGGCAGGACAGACTTGGGGTCTAGGCAAGCTACTCGGTGGAGCTGAGAGGCAGAGGTGTGATGCTCATGGTCCAAGGTGCGTGTTCTGCCCAAGACATCTTGGGACTGGAGCTTATTCACAAAGACTTGTCTTAATTATTTAAGCTGGACAAGGAGCAATTAAACCTCAACTGTCCCTGATTCGGAGGAGGGACTTACTCCTCCCGTAAGTCCAAGGTTGACCCCGAGCTGCTGAATTTTGCAGGGAAATCAGCCTCTCTGCCTTTCCTGGGGAAGCTCTGCTGTTTTGCATCCCATAAATATTCATTAGCCAAGAGAGAAGAGCTGGGAAGAAGGAAAGGCTGGGGCTGCACCAGGCAAAGACCTGGGCCAGGGTCCCACCACCTTCATTGGAAAAGGTTTTTTTCTTACGTCTAACCTGCATCTCCCCAGTGGCTCCCAAGAGCTTGCAAAGTCCCCGTATGCGACTGCGAAAGCTCTGCTCCTCCGTTCCCCTGCTGATAAAGCAGGGCTGGGCTTCCTCCCGGATGCTGCGCGGCTGAAATAACTCCACGTCCCTCAGCTCGCAACGACCTGGGCTGTGTAATTACCTCAATCCCTTTTTCCCCACCGCAGCCGCGAGGTCTTGGGAGTCCGACTTCTTCCAAGGTGATGAGCTCCAGCCTAGAAGGGCAGGGATAGACTGTAGCGTCATCACCCAAGCTGGGAGAGAAAGTGTCATTCCTAATGAAGCCTTGTTGATCCAGTCGAGAGCCGAAATGTTTTGCAGGTGCTTGTTGGGGAGAAGAGGACAGATAATGAATAAAACATGTTTGTACTTTACTCTCCACTAAATGTGACAAGCTCGAATCTTACGGCTGGAGGGGAATGATATGAAATATGAGTCGGAGCTCATCTGAAAAGCTCGTAACTAATCCAAGATGTTGCGCTGTGTAGTCTGGCTGCTACGGGGTATGGGTCGAGCCGGGTTTATAAGGGACTGGGGAAATAGAGAGGGGGCTGGAGCTATCTTTAAAAAGACAGCAGGATGTGACCTCTGGCCGCCCATGACATGATTCTGCGCATTAAGGAGAGGGTTGTCGCCGTCCCTTTGCTCCAAGACTGATCCGACCCTGTTGTTTTCGAGCCCAAAGGAGAAGCCAAAAGGGGGAAAAAACATCCGAGATGCCAAAGCTTATGACATTAAAATGCACATGCTAAAAAGCCTCCAGAGCCCTTCAGGACTATTAGCGCTCTGAGGTCAGCGGTTGCGACCAGCAGCCAACAAATAAAGGATCGTTTTAGCAGCAGTGATCCTCCTAGGATATTCATTCCTGCGTGGGTCCCCCAGCTCCCTGCTGCTGCACCCCAACTTGTGGCTGATGAACAGTCTCAAACCTGGGCTTTCTGCCCCTTTTTGAGGACAAAGCCAGCATTTTCTATAGGAAGTTCACTTCTTTTCCTCCCAGTTCTCACAGGAGGGTTTGGGGACTAGAGGCTGAACTGAATCTGCGTGGAAGAACGGCCTGGGTATGAGACCAGCCGGGCAGCTTCGGCCCCGGCGGTGCGCGGGGTGCGGTGGGGCTGTCTGCTCTCTGCCCCATGCACAGCCCAGGGAGTTACGCTGGCTTCACTCCAGCCCGAGGAGGAACAGAAATAGCTTAAAGGCTGAACAACCCTATTAGTCAATTAATTCTTTTCTGATCCTTTTTCACTATGCCTGCGCTTCCTTTGACATCATTACTCTTAATTAGGGATCCAAATATTCCCCCGGAATACACCTACGCTTGGTCTAAATTAAGCGAAGAAAGGGTTAGCTACGTGCTGCAGGTCAGGGCTGAGTTCAACTCCGGCAGGACCCCTTCTCCTCTTGGGCTTTTTTTCCCTTCCACAATCTCTTTCTCTGACTTTTGGAACCTGACCCCACCCATACACATTGTCTTTGTGACTGGGAGAAAATAAAAGCAATGATAGGTACCATTGCAAATTTTAAAAAGTAGAAGTTTGGGACCAAGTGCTGCCTTTGTACCACAGGGGACTGAGGCTCCAGTTGGTTCCAAACAGCCCACTCACTTATCTTCTAATTAATTAGAATTTTTTCTGGTCTGTATTCAAGAGGATTCCCCCAGTTACGAACTATGCAGCTGAGACCATGGGAAAGCAGAGATCTCTGGACCTCAGCTCAGCAAACCTCGAGCTGCCACCCAGAGACAGCTCCTGGGCTCAAGCCTAGCAGTCCAGAACGAAATAACACACAATCATCAAAAAATTGATATTCCCAGGCCCTACCTTGCAAAATCCTGCAGGTTTGGGAACGCAAAATATAACATTGTTTTTTATGAGCATCCTGAAATGAACCATCACTTTTTGCTTTTAACCTTTGCACCCTGGCAGCTTTATTCCTCCTGAGACGCTCCCCAGCCTTCTGCACCTTGTTGATCATCTCACGGTTTTTGTGTTTAACGTTACTGTCTCCTGGGAGCTGGCTCAGAGCATTTCAGCTCTGCAGGATCTCACTGCTGACCTCAGGTATTGCCCGGGTCTTTACTCCGGACTTTTCTCCCTTCATTTCTGTCTGCAGGTTCTCTGTATTCTTTAACCCAGATGTCAAAAACATTAACTGTCGTAACTACTAAAGGCAGCTGCTCAGCTGCTCGGGTTTGGACCTGTTCCTCTTTCCAAGAGGAAAGAATGAAAGAGAGCAAGGGCTTTCAAATCCACCCTCATTTGCCAAAAATACTTCAGCACCAAGCACGTGCTTTGCACAGGAGTTCACCAGCTGCCAGAGAATCATTTTGGGGAGCACTTTTTTTTTTTAGAAAAAAATAGTTAAAATCCCAGGAAAACTGTAATTCTTTGTGTCACGGAGCATGCTGATTCCTACTCCGAGGTCAGACATGGGTTAAATCGAATGCAGAAATGGTCGTGTAAAGCTGTAACCACCCTTCGAAATCTCTAAGCCACCTGGAGAGCAGAGAGACGGGGTGTTAGCAGAGCCTACAGCAATGCTGAGTGTGCTGAGGGAGGTTGCTGTGGGGCACAAGGCAGGACAAGCAGGAATTCACCTGCACAGGTGGATTTTTGGCACCAGTGGAGCTGTTCAGGACCTCGGAAGGCAGCTTTGATTGCCAGGTTTGATCACATCTACCTTTGTTTCACTGCTGCATCATCACAGGCTGCAGGCAGATGGCATCCATCCATCCACCCACCCACCCACCCATCTATCCACCCACCCATCTCAAAGCCTTTTTTCTGTTTGTTTTCTCAGTTGTTCAAAGAGATGATCTATTTTTGAGGACAGTGGTACGTAGCATCTCTCTTCGGGTGCAGTTATAACAGGAATTACACACACAGTTGTGAGACAAATTACATATAGATGATACAGATACAGATGTATCACTTAATCAGTTTTTTTTCCCCCTTCTTGTGCACCTCTGGCACATGCCAACATCTCCAGTTCTGCCAAAATGGGATAATCCCATCCTTTGAGTCCC
>NW_010418081.1:1242-8853 GCF_000710305.1 Buceros rhinoceros silvestris | reverse complement strand
GGAAAGAGATGGTTATGAGGCACCAATGATGCCAGGCAGAGCCTCACTGTGCTGAACCCATTCTGGTTTTTCCTACAGCAGCCTGGCCTCGATTTTCATGGTGTATTTTCCTTCAAAGAAACAAGAAAAAAACAGAGATATCTTCAGGTTTTGCTGAAATCTCCACTGATGACAAGGCAAAATAATCTGCCTGGAAATAACTGCTATTTCTTAATGTGGTGGCATCAAGAGAGAACAGACTCTCATGAGAAAATGTTCCCTTTCTCCCTGACATGCCAGATCCTGCAGCAGCTGCTGAGGATACAGGGGAGAAGGTGGTCAAGGACAGGATTTAAGCAACTGTTCCAAAGGAGTAAGGAAGGTGCTGAGAGATAAGAATAAAGACAAAGCACGTTAGCAGTGGGTCGGGGCAAGAAGTAGTTTCTCTCCCCAGTAACAAATGTGTCTGGCCTGCTTCCCTGATGAGCTCATATATCTGACCATATCCTCACTGTAATGCTTTGCAGACCTCAGGTATATTATCATACCCTGAGCCTGAACCCTCCGGGGAAACCGCATTGAGGAGGGAGGTGGGAAGCATCCCTGTAGTGGTGGGATGCTCACGGCAGTGGGATGAGGATGCCTGCGGTTGGGGGACTGGGATGCCCGTGGTGGTGGGATGGAGATGGCTGCAGTGGTGGGATTGGGATGCCCGTGGTGGTGGGACGAAGATGCTCGTGGTGCTGGGGTGGAGATACCCACAGCAGTAGGATAAGCACAGCCAATGGGCCACGGACCAAGAGGTGGCGCTGATAGACTGCTGTCCAGCAAAAATCAGATTATTTGCTCAGGCAGCAGAGGAAAGCAACCGCATACCCAAGGCAGACGTGTTTTTATCTCTTATCTCTGTGCGCTTAGGCTAGATGAGGCATTCTCAGGCAGTAATCTCATGTCTGTCCCGTATGGAGTCCCTAAGGAGGCAGGGGAGCTGCTGGGGTTAGGAGCAACACATGGCATGTGGCACTCATCTTCCAGGTCTGAAGGCCACGGTCAAAGGCAGCTCTAATTAAATTAAATGGAGGAAACTGTATTTTTCTGGCAAAGAAAACATGATTACTTTGCTGAATGGGAGGCTGGGGGGTGTTAAAAGAAGGTGAAAAATGCCTGTCGTGCAGAGGAGGGAACACAGACGAGTTCTCTGCCCATCTTGACCCATTTTTTGTTGCTCCTTTGGGGTGCTGCAGGATGCAGAGGCTTATGGAGGGGCAAAGCTCTGAGTGAGGCTTTGGCATCAGGAGTCACTTCTGGCCAGGCATGTTACGCAGCTCCTGGGGCTTTCACAGCCACATCTGGGGTGCACTCAAAGAAAAAACACCTTTTTTACAGAGAAAAACCAAAATCCTAGCCTAGGCACGTCTGATAAGCAGGTGGCTGCAGGTAAAAACCAGCCCAGCACACTTTGTCTCCCTTTTCCTCAACATCTTAAAGCATTTCTGGTACTAGATATGAGTCACTGGAAATCCCCACTGTCTAGCGATGCTCTTCCGCCGGGACTCTTCTTTCAAACACCATTTGATGCTACGTTGAGCATCACACCACAGAGACCATGCATAGTCTTTCTGACACCACAGAACTTGGTAATTTGGAGAATGAGAGGTAAAGAGGGCCCCTATTTTAGGCAGCAAGCGCTTGTCCTGCTGATGGGCAGCTTAGGAAGAGCCCATCTTCTAAAGACCATCGCTCACATCTCCGTGGTTTGGGTATTAATAGCCCAAGCTATGTTTGCAGTTAGAACTTACCTCTATCTTTCCTCGGGAGCCAGCATGGTTGAAAAGTGGTCGGTGGGTTTCACAGGGCATCTGGACAGGGTTAAAATCCTCAGGGCTTCCCCAGGTTTGGAAGAGATCAGAGGCTGAGCTGGAAACAGGAAGCTCATGTGGCACTGTGCGGGCTCTCTCCAGATGAAGAGGGTGAGGTGTGGGGTCTCCTGTCTCCATGGGTTGTACATTGTCGCAGAAAACCACAACTGCTTCAAGAAAGCGCGAGTATTTCTAACAAAAGCAGATAGCGAGTCAATAAACCCCTTGAACAGGAGGCAAATGCAGCCCCCAACTCCCCAAAAGCCATGGGGAGGCCAAATTCAAGTGGCAGAGTTGGGCTTGGTGGCCATTTGTAGCTTGGAGGGTTTGACAGCAACCCCTGCACTTTCTCTGACCCAGCAGGGCTGGCTTCTGTGTACGTCTGAGCTCCAAGAGATCTTTGCTTAAAAGCCCTGAAGCTAGTGCTGGACAGCCAGACCAACTTGGACAAGATGGTTGCCTCAGGTGGGTGAGGAGGACAATTTCCATCCACAGAGCTTGGACAATCATTTGGGGGTGGTGGGTGGCTTAGGCTAGGCTTTTTCTGAAATGATTTAAGATCCTGGATGGGCATGATTAAAAAATACAAGAGAAGAAGCGATGCAAGAGGAGATGGAGAAAGGTTCATAGAGCTTGTCGAACCCTCAGGATCCCTTGGGGTGGGAATTCCAGGCACAACCGTGGGTGAAGGTGCCATACTGGTAGGACACAGGGAGAAGAGAGCACACCATCAGGTGCTAAGATTGACCATATATTCTGGAAGGGAGACTAAAGCTCATCTTCAGGACAGATGTTAGCAGTAATTGAGGACTCTCCTTACCCAGCATCAGCCTAATGGGTACAAATCTGCCAATTAAGGGCCAATTAAGGTTCATCTTTAAATAGGTTCTCCCTACTCAGCAGTGTTTGTGTGCATTTAACTATTAGCAATAGGCCCTTTGGTCAAGGTCGTTGTCCCTTTCATCTAAGGATCTCAAAGCACTTGATGAAACTCCACCGCCTTCCTCTGTGGTAGGTAAAGGCTATAATGTTATTTTAATATCATGAGCCTAATTTATAAGGATAAATTACAGTGGGAGATAAAGAGCACATGGACCCATGTGGATAAAAATAAAAATCCATATTGCCCCATTATCTGGCTTTGGTTAAGCTTCTGCTTGTAGAAGGCTTTTTTGGCTAATTTCTCTCCTTTTTTTTATTTAATGAAATGCTATTTATTTATAGCGAAACGCCAACTTTGAAGCCAGAGCCAAGCATTTGGGAAGCTGCTCAGATAGGGCTCTTGAAAAGGAGAATGATGTCTGTTTCAGATGTTTTCAGAAGTTATTGTTTAAAGGCAGCGAGAAGTATGACATCTCTCCCAATGAGCTCGCCCTCCCCTCGGTATTTCTAGAGGACACTGGCAAAGCAGATGTCTCCAGAGAGGGAGAAGAAGTGGTGACAAGTGTGTCTGTGGGGAAAGGCATCAGGGAGGGGATCAGATGAAAGAGAATTTTAGACAGGAATCCTCAAAGGACCAGGGTTGGTGTAAAAAGCTCCCTGATTCCCCTCGGGAACCTCATCCTGCTGCTCAGGGTATGGGGCATGAATGCGTTCGATGCTTGGAGGTGGCCAGAAGATGTTTCACTCTCTCCCAGAAGGCATCATTCCAGTGGTTAAGAAGAAGTTGGTCACCTTCTACAATGCACCATGGTCTTCCTTAGTGGGCTTCAAGCTCATGAGCTTCCTGCAAACCCAAACAAATTCTGATCAGGCTGAGGCACAAGGGAGGAGGTCACCATGCAGCCTTCTGGCACCATCGGATGGACTAGGCTACATTTTCAGAAGGTTTTTTACTTCATTTGGACACTTCCCTTTGCGACACAGAGCTTTTTGCCACTTCTTCCAGGTGATCACTCAAGATTTTAAGCAAAACCCAAGACTGAAGGCAGCACACACCATCCCAGGGAAACCTCGCTGGGGGCCGTTTCCCTTCCCTGGTGCAGGGCCTCACCCCATCTCAGTCACTTGTGTGCTTCCAAGCAGCAACAGGGAGGCTATTTCTGGCCACTTCTCCAATAATAAGACCCTATGAAGGGCCATGGGAAGCCTTTTGCTAGGAACCACTGGATTTCGACAAAGAGATGAAGGGCTTATAGAAACGCTTCATTTTTCCCGTGGCTCCTGCTTTGGTGTCTGAATGACATCATGCCCTCCCGACCGACGATAAGACAGAGAGTCTTTGATAGCATGGAGGGGGGGGACTCTGGCCCGTCGCCAAAGACGATTACGAGCGGCACATACCTTCAGCACGTCGCATTTGCCGAGCAATTCCTGGAGGGTGATATAACTTCCTCCGGGCGAGTGAGGCTCGTGAGGAGCTGTGATGGAGACAAACCGGGGCTCTATCTTGGAGAACAGCGGTTGTTTGAGGGAGGAGAGGGGGGAAGACAGCAGGATGCATCCTCCCAGCCATGTACGTGGAGCAGCTTGGACAGATCGGACATTATTAGCAGCCTCCTGGGTCATGAGGTCCTTCTCCAGCCCCTGTTTTGGAGCAGACAAGATGCCCAAGCTCAGCAGCCTGCCCTGGCCCTGTTCCCCTCCTCTTGCAGGGCAGCATCCTTCAGCCCCTGTCTGAGAGCCTGCCCTGGAGACCACAGAGCAACATCAGCCTTGCAGCTACCCTCAACCACCCCTAATTCTTCTTCTCAGCCTTCGCAGGTCAGAGCAGGCTCCCTTACAAAGGACAAAGCCTGGTACAGCTTGTCCTAAAGCAAGAAGCTCTCTCCTAAAAAGCACAGCATCCTCTTTTAGACCTTCCTCCAAGCACTTCTCCTCCCCAATCTTCCTTACAGATGAAAAAGGTGATACCTGCCTTATAGAGACCCAGACCAGCCGTCCCCAGCACCGTGGAGCTAGCTCTTGGCATCCCTCACGGGGGTGCTGTAAATACTGATGGTCACAGGGATGCTTTTGTTGTGTGAAAAGTTTCAAAACAGGCACTGGGGTGTTTGTAAACAGCTCATTCAGCAACACACACCAAAATCCCAGCTTTTTATCCCAGAGCCTTGATGTCATGTTGGGCAAAGGGAGGAATAGAGGGATTCGGCCCTGTTTGAAGTGCAAATCTCAGCTCACTCTTCACTCCGGAGCCATTAGCAACGTGTCCGTAAGACTCCAAGATCTCCAGTTGTCCCCCTGGAAATCTGAAAGCTATTAGCACGCTTGAGGAAGGGAGGTAAATGAAAATGTGTTTGCCAGTTTCACCAGATGTGAGGCCAGTGTCATGGACAGATTTTATTATTCTATAAATACCAAGGGCAGAAGGTTGTTATTAGCCCCTCAGTAATTAATACAACGTGCAACGGCCTCAGACATGGCCCACCACTTAATGTCCAATTAATAGCGTGCTGCCCTCCTGAGCACGTGTTAAACTCCCCAGATGCCGCACAAAAGTTGGAAGAAACGTAGGCATTGGGCAGAAGCATCCCCAAATGAAACCCTGAGCTTGGGAGACGCTCCGAAACCAGATGATGTTAAATATTGCAGACATCAAAGCCTGCGCGAGCATATTGCGGCACATATTTGAGGCGCATGCAAGGAATGCCCCGTGCAGCTCACAATCCAGATATCTGTGTTAAAGTGAACAAATCCTGATTTGCATTTATCCGCTGCATGCTAATAAGCCGCTTTCACGCTCTATTAGCATAGCGGAGAGCCCCAGAACATCTGCGCATCCAAGGACACCGCTTTCCTCCGCAGAAGGTCCCCGCTCTCTGCAGCACGAGATGTGAAAACATTCTGCGAACCCCTATGGACACTGTTGAAAAAGCACTGAAACCCTTTCGTTAATGGGTGCTCTTCCAGCCAGCCAGAAATATCCGAGGCTGGGTGTTTGGAATGATGCTCCGAGAAGTGAGGATTGATGGATTTGCAAAGCGAGCCAAGGAGTTATTTTGAGGTGTTGGTCTTCTGGGTGCTGGTGCAAAGGTGGATGGGGCTGTGTTAAGCCCCCGATGACTCAGGTTAATGCAGGGGTGGGTCAGGGAAAGCTGTTCCCACAGCAGCTCAAATGTGCTGTCATGGAAAAACAGGGAAGTATCTGGCCCTGAGCTTTATGTACCGGCTGTATGGAGATGCCCAGCACAGTCCACTGTAGATTTATTACGTAGAGGGTTTGCCTGCAACAGCACAGATGGGACTCGGTGCCCCAGCACATCATCTCCTGCCCTGTATTATTGTACCCTTGAAGCCATTGTGATCAAGATGAATGATTTCAGGAAAACTAGGTGTTATTTTCTATTGCAGCCACATAGTGCCGGGGCTTTCCAGTGCCTGTGAGCCCTGGCGGGTCCCTGGAATTTGCTCCTCTGCTCATTGACTAAAGTCATTAACAACATTTCCCGTGGATAGATATGATCTGTCCCTGCCATCAGCACGGTTTAACTCACTGAGCTGGGGTTTGTGGAGCTCTGGTCCTTCCCTGAGCTCCCTGATGGATGCTCGATATGGGAGGGAGCAGCCAGGGCTTGGTACATGCCTGATTCCATCCTCTCAAAGTCTGGCTTGAAGAGCAAAGATGTCCTTAAAGGTGGTGTCTCGGAGCTTGGTCCTGATAGTGTTGTCCACACTTCTTGCCTTAGCAACCTCCCGCTTTTTACATTACCCGCATCTTGCACAGACCCTTTGTGTGCAAAGCTGGGGATGATTTCACATCGATTAAGAGCGAGGGTCTTCTAATGGTTCTCAGCACAGCAGCTATGAAATCACCGGCCTGGGAGACCCCAAACCCACGCGTGGCCAATGGCTCGCAGGTTGAGCACCCTGCCGTGATGGCTTTTTGGCTCCAGCCTCCTGGTACTGAGGTGGGAGAGGGAATAAGTTGCAACGCAACTAGCTCGATTGATTTATTTTATCACGTGTGTGCAAAAGAGTCTTGGCGCATCGAGAAGAGGTCACTGCCAACTTCAGGCCAGCCAGGCTATACCCTGGTGTAAAATCAAATGGATGAACAAGAACATTTTTCCATAATAACACAGTGAGAGATGCAAACGATACTCCTTGAACATCCATCTCTAATTCCCCGACCCGTGAGCGGTCTGGCAGCCGGCCCCCGAGATGAGTAGAGGTGATAAAATCGCTTGCCAAGCTCTCGTTTCCCAGCTCCATCTGGACTAGCCGGCAGCAAGCACTTGCATAACCCCCCCTCCCAAGGCCATGCAAGGGCCGTTTCCAAACCATCCTGGTGTCCTGCATCGAGGATATGCTGCATGACACCTCTTGGGTAGGTCCAAGGCAGGTGCCACCACCTCAAGTACCTACAGCCTAGAATGGAACCTGGCTAAAGCATCATGCGTGATCCATGCGCTGAAGCATCCATTGCATCTTTCCTGCCTTGCTGGACACTCAGCTTGTCTAAAAATTGAAATCTGGGGTCTGCTGACAGCTTTAGCTCTGGATCTAAAACTCTTAAAGCTCCCAAACCCGGCAAGCTTATAAAAAGTCTGGCAGCAGAAACCATCTGGGTCATGAAGGGGTTGCAGCAGAGCATGCAAACCCCTTTGCACATTGAGGAGGAAAAGATCCGTGGCAAAATATCCAAGTGCAAGGAGGAAAATATCCACCGCAGATCCTTGGCACAATAATGTGAGCTGTCAGCCCTGCTGCACCCATTCCCCCCGTGGAGCATCTCCAGCCTCCTGTAGGTTCAGAGAGCTTGCTCTCAGCAACACCCTGGTTTGCATCCCTTAAATGCTTCTGGGCTGTTATCACATCCTGGGGTAGCTGCTAC
>NW_010418081.1:570-1109 GCF_000710305.1 Buceros rhinoceros silvestris | reverse complement strand
TATGTAGGTAAAAAAGGCTGCTGGAAACTGGGATTGATCAGCTTTAGCTGAGGATCCGCCTTTATGGCAAGGTGGTTTTAGCCCAGACCAGAGAGATGTTGCTCCGCAGATAATGAATAATAATCTGTAGTTCAGCCTCATCACCTCGGGCCGAGCCCCTCGACAGACCTCTGCGAAATAGAAGTTGCGGTTTCACCACCTTCAGCCTTTTTTTCTTTCCCATATGTCATTTTCTCATGAAAACGGGTATAAAACCTGCAAATGCCAGGTAAGAGGGAAGGATCCAGCCCTCGGTGCCAAGACCCGGCATGCAAACAGCTCCTGGATGGCATTGCCACCATCACCTCGGGCCGAGCCCCTCGACAGACCTCTGCGAAATAGAAGTTGCGGTTTCACCACCTTCAGCCTTTTTTTCTTTCCCATATGTCATTTTCTCATGAAAACGGGTATAAAACCTGCAAATGCCAGGTAAGAGGGAAGGATCCAGCCCTCGGTGCCAAGACCCGGCATGCAAACAGCTCCTGGATGGCATTGCCACC
>NW_010418081.1:0-394 GCF_000710305.1 Buceros rhinoceros silvestris | reverse complement strand
GACCTGCTTGTTGCACCCAGCCCTCCTGGCACCTCCCTGCTCTCCCTGCCTGGCTGAGCTCAAGCAGCTTCAGGGCTTTGAGACGGTGTTAGTGCAGGACAGACGCCAGCGAGCACTTTCTCTTCTCTTTTTCTGGCAAGACTCGTCCATCTCGGGCCGCGGAGCTGAGAGCCACGTAAGGATCCTGCGAGCGGAGCAGACCTCGGAGGCGGACGGCGCTGGGCTGCGGCGAGGTTATCTCTTTAACAGGTTTCTCCTGTCCTCTGAACATATGTGCAGTAACACATCTCTGGAAAATATGTGAGTGGGTGAGTTTGGACTCGGCTCTCTCCCAGATGGGACATTACACAGCCCACATCACAAACCCATCAGCCGCGGTTTGGCGGAGCTGCCA
>NW_010418080.1:4076-23398 GCF_000710305.1 Buceros rhinoceros silvestris | reverse complement strand
AACCAGTCCGTCGCATCTTTTCGGTACGGGGGATACAGCCCCCCTTCTCAAACCGCGACACCGTACACATCTTAAAAGCTTGTGTCCTTAAAGCAAGCCCTGACCACAGAATTGACAAAATACAATTTTCCCTAGTAATTTCTTTGAACATTTTCTAGTAATTTGTTTAAGCATTCACTCATGAAAAAAAGCACAGACAGGGAACACCCAGGTCACTGCCATTTTATTTTTGCTCTATTCTGTACCGTATATTGCATCCTGCCCAGACCTCAGTAAGTAGCGTAAGGTTAGCCTTAACCTTCTATGAATGCAAAAATATAAAATAACTAAACCACTCACAGATATGCACCTAATTCTAGTGCGGCAAGTCCTTTACAAAATGCTCATGGAGTGCTTAGCTATTTTCGGCTCAGCCACCAGAAAATATATGTATTTTTCATGTTTATTTTTACTAGCTTGCTGCTACTGCTGAGTATTTCATGACAGATTCCAGAAACCAGCTAGATACGAAGTATAATGTCATCCTGAACTGTTACTATAGCACCAACAATGCCCTTCCAGAACAAGCAAACCTAAGTGCTGCTACAATTACATTTTTCCTTAAGCAGAATTGTTACTAGCTAAACCCTACCATCTCCCCAGACTCCTTTGGTTTTTTGTGCCAGCCATGGGAAAATGTGAAACCCTGTTTTTATGTTAACTTCCCCCGCAAGCTTCAAGAACACCTCCTCCCTGTGCACTGCAGGTTCCAGTTCTCCACCCGCTGGTGCACATTAACTCATCCACGTGCAGAATCTAACCACATAATGCAGTTTTTATCTTGTCCCATGCAAACCACACTGTCACTTTGCAGAGAAGGGATTTACTCTCAGGTTTGGTTTTTTTAATTCCAGCAGTGAGAACAGATTTCTCCTCGCTTGCCCACACATTCCATCAGTAGCCTATGCCCATTATGAAATTTTAAACAGCAAGGAGTGGTAATGACCAGATGCAAAGAGATGAGAAGGCAGTTCTTGAAAAGATGGAGAGTCAGTCATGTATAAGACAGGAATGCTGACACAGTAAGTGCTTGAGTAAACTGCAGCTACGTTCAGACCAGTCCAAGCTGTTAACTTTCTGACTGTATTTTAATCGCTGCATTTTCTCTAAGAGGAATGAACTGTGGATTTCTCAATGGAAAGCTGGCTTCAGCATACTCCACTGTAACTGGAATCCCATGACACAACATTTATACTCCCTGCTTTAGTCTGTCCTCAGAAATGGAAATTCCTGTTGAGTTCTGATGCTCGATACTCTGCATTTTCGAAACGAGCTAAATACTCCATACACACAATTAGTGTTTATGTACCATCCCTATGTACACTTCAGTGTTACAGAACTATAACCTGTAAAATCCCTGATCTGTCGTGCTGCCAGTTATACTAAATGCTTCTGGCTTTCCAACACGAAGCGGTAATTGTCTGGTCATCTTTGCTTTCAATGAGACACTCATTCTATTACTTGAAAGACAGCATAATATTACAAATGCAGAATGTTTTCATGTCCTCAGTCATATTAAATCTACATTGCTTTTATTTACTTGGACTAAGCCACTTGTCAATGGCATCTTGGTATTTTTTTGGTTCCCTTAACCAGTCTCGATGCCACCTAAGGTTGGCAATAACATCTGAGTAATTCTGACCCAAACTTTGCTTCCAGCTGATAAACTGTTGTTTGTTATACTCCCGGACCAAAGAAGAAACCTTTGGGTAGTTTACTACAGAGCGGAGCATTTTGTCCAAGGAATGTACAATGACTGGATATTTTATGGCAACATTTCTTAGCTCATCTGGATCGTCAGAAAGGTCTGGAACAAAGAAAAAGTCAGTTAAGAGCCAATTCGCATTTAAGTAAACTTATCAGTCAGTCAGGATGTAAAAGCTGTAACATACCAAACAGTTGGGGAAGTACCAAACGCCCGTCTGAGTACGCGATATACTTCCACTTGCCGGTGCGAAGCATGTACGTGGAGGAATTCACATTGCATCCATGGAACTCGCTCAACACCCACGGGGGCCGAGATGGCACTTCAGAGGGTGACACTTTGTTTTCAGCCTTTCCACGCAGCAGCGGTATAAGAGAATATCCACTGAGGTTCTGCGGGACAGGAATTCTTGCTATATCTAAACAAAGGTACACAAAGGTACACAAAGTCAAAGTGCTACTGCAGCGACTGTGATTTAAACAGCCTCACATCATGCTACAGGGGTCCGAACATAAATGCCGTACAATAAGAAAACATGCATTCCTCACTATTCTCCTTGTAGAATACAGGAACCCAAAAACATGCAAATAAAAAACATCCCTAAGGAACTTCCCACAATCCCATCTTGACCAAAAGCTGTACCAGCTATGTCTAAGTTAATGTTTAACAGATGTTAAAACCAATTGTGATAGCCTCCAGGGATGGGTGTAGGTTTTTTACGTCGTGGCTTTATACCCTTCCTGTTCGCTCTGACCAGCTCAGGTAAGAGGAAGAGATTGTCACAGCACGAAAGGCTCCTAAAAGCTCCATATCCAACATGGTCTAACTACTCATTTCTTTGCTAATAATGGTGCTAAGTTCCTATATAGCATTCTTCATCACTGAATAACAAAACTCTGGACAAAACATGGTCACTGGACCTAAGGAACAATTTTTTGCCCGTTGCGGTTGTCTAGGCATGGCCCAGGCTGCCCAGGGCAGTGGTGGAGTCCTCATCCCTGGAGAGGTTTCTCAGCCACATCAAGGTGGTGCTGAGGGACAGGGGTTAGTGGGGACCTGGCAGTGCTGGGGGAACAGGTGGACTTGAGGAGCTTAAAGGTCTCTTCCAACCCAAATGATTCTGTGATTCAGCAGCTCCAGCTTTTCCAACAAACATCCAGAGCTTCCACTTAAACCAACAAAGCCAGTGCTAACTGGAAGAAAGGTTACGGTACATCCTGCTAAAAAACAGAAGAGCTATTGCACTTCTGGCTGAATTATTCATATCACACAGATTCTGCTGGAATGAAAACATCTGTACCACCCTTGCTATAGGGTCCACCTAATCTCAGAGGTTAAAGGAGGAAGTATTGAACAAAGAATTTGGGTGGTGTCTTAAGAGAGATCACTACCCTGAGACAACACAAAGCAAAGGGATTATATTTATCACAGACAAAGACTTGAAATCTGTTTCCTCACTAGTCAGCAGTAGCACGTGGTCTGAAGAGACAATAGACGACAGAGATCATTCCTCACGTTCACCTTGATGTGTGTGCCTTTTTTGACATTCAGATTACAGGAAAAGGGAACTGCCAGAACAGAAGGAAAGGACTTAAAAACACAAAGTTCTGAGAAGACAAAAAGAGGAGGAGAAGAACAAGACGATAGGATGTTTAAAACTTCTGACCCAGTATGTTAATTGGAGAAAAAGGCACAAGGAAGAAAAAAAGAAATGTTTAACTCTTTACAGGCAATACCACAGCTTATATAAGAACCATATCTGAGGCAGAGATGTATATATACAGATACATAAAAAAAAGTTTTGATAACAGAATTTGGAGGAGAAAGCTATTCAGATTATATTCTATTTTCAACTGGATAACTGGTTCAAAAGTTATGAGAAGAGACAGGCTGATAAATACCTTCTGTTCTGTTTTTAGAAAACCAAAACAATACCGAAAAGGGTTTTTCAGTACACTTGGGCAATTGCAGTGTACACATGACCCTTCTTACACAGCAAGCTTTGCAGACTGCATTGAAAAGAACATTTTTCTGATCTGTACCTAAAAGACACCAAAGAAAGCCTCAAAAAATGAATTCACCTAATGCTTAGTTCCAATGAGACTCATCTCTTGCATCACTGGTTACCTCCACCACATGTAACTGTTAAAAATTCACTCTTAAAAGTAATTCCATCTACGTGTAATCCCATCATTTGACATTAGTCCATTTTATGAGATTCTCTGCCTCATAATAAACATTTCCTTACCCAAGAAGGTAAGAACAGATATCCATTATATGATCAATTGCACATTTCCTACACAAAGCCTTTATCACCTGTCTTCCATGTTACCCTTCATAAAGGATGTTCCTTTGATAAGCCAATGCACCTGACATCCTTTCATTTAATCTCACCTCTGGATGCGTTTACACTGGAATTTCTACAGTAAACTGTTAGGTTTGGAGTCTACCAAGGATTATTCGTACCTAAAATGCATATGATTGGTTTTTAATCACCTTTTTTTTTATAAAAAATAGTTCTTTATATAATCGTTCACTGTAATGGTGTTGATGACAGAAGAGGTAATATGGAACACCATCAGCTCCTTTATTCAATTTTCACTTCTGTTCTTTTCAGTCTGTATCCATGCTCCACAGACAAATTGTTATCTCCTGTTGTGTTTCTACATTGCCTTACAAAGTGGGGACATAATTCTGACTGTAATATAAATGCATGATAATGATAGTAAGTGGGGAAAAAAATAATTTGAAATCACTTAACTCACCAAGCATAGTAGGATATATATCCACGAGAGATACCACATTTCGTATTTGCTGCTGTTCTTTTACACCTGGCCCCATAACTAAAAGAGGAACGTGGGAACTGCCTTCATACATGCTCATTTTATAGAACTGACGGTGTTCCATAGCAAGTTCTCCATGATCTGCAGTGAACATGACAACTGTATTTTTAAGAAGCCCAGTATCCCTCAGAGCTGAAATAACCTCACCTGCAACAAGAAAAAGACACTGAAAAGGACACAATCAAAACATCCCTTTCCAACACCTGTACCTGCACAGCAGCACGCAAACCCCAAGGAAGGCTAGCTGGAGGGTCAGAAACTCCTCTCTCTGCCACAGATGGTAGAGCCCAAAGCGTTCAGTCCTGAATACCAGACCACTGACAGCGAGCTGCAGGGTCTGGCACTTCAGTTCTCAACGGAGTGCAGAAGGTACTGAACAACCACCATAGAATTTCTAAAGGTAAGGATGCACTACAGGACAAGTTGCATTTCTGCTATTATCACTTTTCTTTAATTTCTAGTGTATTATTAGAAATAACTAACAATAGTTATTTCGACAGCAGTAAAGCAGGTCAGCAGGAGCCCTGACACTACATTTAAAGTGAAAGATTCTTGACAGCATCCACTTTACACATTATCAGTGGAAGTTTCTCCATCCTGCACCTACACCCCCAGAAGTGCCCCTTGCACATACATTTGTGCAACGAACACAGGGCTAAGATCCATGAAGTTGGTAATTGAGCAAAGCATTTACACATCTTCGATGTTAAAACACTAACACGATTCTTGCTTGAACAGACTAGTTACAAACTTAAAATACATTACCAAGTTAAACCCCAGTGCAGTTACTTTGCAATACTTTCATTCCCTAAACTGCCAGGCTCCTGTTGATCTCTATTTTTTCATAAAATGAGTAAGAGTAATTCCTTTATCATTCTAACATTGCTAAAAAGATTAGCTTGTTTATTTGTGAATTTCATATTAGAATACAAGGAAAGTTCTTGGTCTTTCATGGTCACTTTTCAAATTAAGAAATAAAATACTGTAAATGAAGAAAAATTTGCCTTATAATTTTTATGTATGTAGACCTTACTGCAATCTAGGAAGAATTCTGAATGCCCAATTAATTCTTTTATTTATTCTTCACTTCTAATGACATGCGGCTAAGGAAGACTTCAAAGGTAGCCTTATTGTCTAGTCTGTGCATTGAGAATCCATCTCCCAGGGTACTTTTATGCTCTTAAAACGTATCTTTCCTTCCAGCTCTGCCTTGCTGATCTGTCTCCTTCACAACTGTTTCCATCACTTCAGTTAGCACTTAAACAAAGAGCATTCGCTTGTTCCTGTATGTGGGTCAAGTGGTGTTTTGCTGCAGTTACTGGGCTTTTACAGGGCCTCCGTTTGGTGGCTGTCATTACGTTTCAGAATGCTTTGAATTCACCTTGCAATAGCCTTAAAAGCAATCCAGTTATTTATCATGTAGATTGATTAAGTAACATCCACGTGATCTGAATTGTGGGGTTTGTTTTTCCACAAGACCACCCTGTCAGCGCTTTCTTAAAAAAATCAGAAGAAAACCCACTGTATAATGAAACATCACTTACCCAGCATGGCATCTGTCTCCGCACACATAGCATAATAAAATGCTCTAATATTTCTCACTTCTTGTTTTGTAAACTCTCCTGTGCAATTCTTGGTGTAGGATGAGTAATAGTCTACAGGATGCATCTCTGAAAGAGAAGACCACTTGGGAATTTTAATAGCTTCATAAGTTACCTAAAAACAAGAGGAAATTAACATTACTTCAGCAACTGAATAAAACAATTTTTTTTTAAAACAAGATTTAATTCTAAAACTTTCTAGCATCAATTCCCCGATCTCAGTTTGTGGTCCAGGAAACACCAGCTGCTCATCCATTATGTGGTGCTCCTACCTCCCCCATACTTCCCCTCTGCTCTCACAGGTATCAAATAGTTTTAAAAGAGAGCTATAAAAATCTGCCAGAAACTAAGGCTAGGAGCCAGAAATATGTGCTTTACCAGATGATTTTTTTTTTTTTTGAGTGATACAAGCAGAACAATCTTCTAAAACTGTGCTCTATAGTAAATACAGAAATACTGGCCTAGTGTAGCGTTAACTATAGGATAACTACAGACCATACGGATCAAAAAGATTGGGTGTATGAGAACCCACAGAACAACATGGAAATTCACTTAGTCTGGGAAGGTCTCTGGGACAGTGGATGACAAATCTTGACATCTTGATAAAAAGAATTCACTGCATTAGGCTGATTTTCTAATAGTTTCATATTTGTTTCTATAGATGTCAATCCATTTAATTATAAAGAAGTGATCAGTTTGAAACTAAGAAGCAGGAGCTGATCAATTACAAACACTGCTGGATTTGTACATTCAAACTGGTACGCTCTCAGGTACTGTGAGCTGTAGGACCAGCCTTAGAGGCTCGAAGTTTGACATACCCGTTTATCCTAGGCAGCCACACTTGTATGCATTCCGTAAGTGCTGCATTTAACAGTTAATTGCTTCTATATCGCAGACTTCAGACACAAATTACCATAAAGCAGAGAAGATGTAAGCTCAGTATGGAAAACTTAAATAATAAAACCACACCTGTTGCTCTTGTTGACGTCCGAAAACCTTCCTTAACAAACAGAGCTGAGGCCCAACAACTCTGTTGTCTGTGCAGCACCTTCCCAGAGCTGCAGCCACAGCTCCGCTCCTGGGCTGACCCCAGCCAGGGCAGCACTTGTTAAGTACCTGGTTACAATAACCGGGACACTTACTGTTCAAGGGGCTCCTTGCAGCACAAGAACAATGAGACCAAAATGGGGTCTAGAAGCATTACAGCCCTGTTAATTGGAGTTACATCCCTGTTTATTGGTGCAGCAATTTAAGTACCAATCTCTGCTGAATCCAGCTTGGTCTTCCCCCAAGGTGTGGCAGAGGTAACTAAGAGCTGTTTGGGGAGCTACCAGCATAGGGACATTGCTAATTGGTGACCTGGTGGTGCTGGGCTCGATGATCTTAAAGGTCTTTTCCAGCCTGACCAATTCTATGATTTTACAGCGTCTGCCTCTCTGGCGCATGGCATATCTTCAACCACCAGTGCTCTTATAGCCACATGTTACAATACACATAAAGTTCCACCTCCCACAACCGTCAACATTCTCTCTGAGTTATCTAGCAGATATATTAAGTCATCTACAGTTGGTAAGACAGCAGGAGTTGAAGTGCCCACAGAGACAAAACCTGGCTTGTAATAGTCAGACATACCAAAACCTACCTTTCCTTAGGCCCTGTAGAAAACAAGCTGCAAGAAGACATAATGGCAGATAAAAATAACAGCAGACGAGTGCTTCAGTCATCTTGCTATTGCTGAAGGCCCTTGGCTGTATAAAGTCACATTTTAGACTCCTCAAATGGTACTTACTAGTTGCTTAAGATATAACAGGAGCAAAGGTGTCCCTCTCTCACAATTTGTCGTAAGACTGAACCCTTTTTTACAGGACAAACTAGTTTTAAGGGTTCACAAAGTCATAATTCATAGCTAGGAGAGAAGACACACGCCCTAGAAAGCACCAACTTGTGCAAAACACATCTGCTTAGCAACACAGGGATTCATAAACACACCATGTTGATACTCCTGTATCTGTAAACATATAATTTAATTCAAGATCTTCATCTAGCACTTAAATGTCTTTAAAAGACTGCTTTCTGTTATTTTCAAAGACTGCTTCTTCCATGGCCAAAACACAGATGCCCTCCAGAGGAACCAGCCAATGGTTAGTACAAGGTAATGTGGTTCATGCAACTGAGTATGTGTATATAGTGGTTCAAAGGGCTTCAGCAAACCATGGAGTTTAAGTACTTAAATTGGATTAAGGATGACAAAGATCTGTCAGAGATGTTATAAACCTGTCTGTGACTTGGGAGGAGGTACCCCCACTTACTAAGACATGTCTAACTCAGGAACAAGCACCTAGAAAGCTTTCCTTAATGTTTTTTTTGTTTGTTTTTGCAAATGAAGGGGTTTTTTTATCCATGATCTTCATCTTGGCACAAACTTCTCACAATTCCTGGAAGAAAAAACCCACAATCCTCACTGTTACACAGAAATTCACGTCTCTCGACCTTCATTTGCCTATCCTTTTTTCTAAATCTTTGTATTTTTGCTGCACCTTGGTGAAGAGATTGTGCTGTTCCCCAGCAGAAAAGGCCAAATGAGTTATATAAATTGCATATGGATTTCTTTCTTTTTGAAGTAATCATAAGGTCTTTTAAAACCTAATTCTCAGTTCTTCAGCTGCAGAGAATCTTAAAGCCTTTATGCAGAAAAGCTGTTGTAACCCATTTATATTTTTATTACAGACAATGGCACCTGGAGACTGCACAAGGCAGGGAAGAAGTATTTACTGCTTCTTTGCAATGGAGTGCTATTTGTTAGCTTTCCTCTTACGGACACAACGGGACTCTTCTGCACTCTTAACATTGAAAAGCTACAGTAGCACAGAAAGAAGTTGATGGAAAAGAGAGACTTCTCCCATGTCTTACTGCTTCATGTTCTAAGTTCGTATGTAAGTAAAGTCAATCTCTCCACATAAAACTTGGACAAAATGATTACATATAGCATCATCTACAACAAGCACAACACAGAATGTTACAATGAGCTTCAGACCATTACCGAAAAAATATTACAGCTAAGTATAGCAATTTAATTTTCCATTTAATGTGTTTAACTCCAAATGTCTTTATTTATTCAGTGATTAGTGCTAACAAACCCTTTCCTACAACAGAGATCAACTCTTTCCTTCCACTGGCTTAGCTTTAAATCAGATATTTAACATCTCATCCAAGTACTTTCTTATTGTATACTTAAATATCAAAACTCAGTCTGGCTTGAAAAAAATCACCTAAGGAATAAAATACTGTTCATAATAAGTACAGTTATAAATAACTTCAAACTTCATCTTCACATACCTTTTCAAGCCAATAGGGAGATGTTAAAAATGTAGAGGATCCAAAATTTTCTCCTGCATAGGGTGACGGATATGGGTGTGGTAAATTTAGTCCCAAGTAAAGTACAAATGGTTCAGTAAGGTTAACGGCTTCTTCCTTTATCCAATTTACTGCTTTATCAGTATTCCGCCAATCTGCCTCCATCACTCTCACATGCTTCTTATCGCCAGTAAGATTTACCATGGGTCTCCCTTCTTGCCGGAGCAGGAAGTCAACATCTCTAGTCCAGGCTTCCACACGGTTACTGAAAATATATACACGACATACACATTCAGTGGAAAATATTGTCTTCACTCTTCCTCCAAGTAAGAAGAGAATTCCTGAAGAACTTCCCCTACGTTTGTAGCTATGATCTATTTGAAATGTCTACATACAGGAGAGCAGTTATGCAAATGATCAATAGCTATTGTGCAGCTATTTTATACTCAAAGCTTTACCTGTTTTTCTCTGCTTCTGAATCTCCTTTCTTACATACTATCACTTCAGGTCAGAATGGTTCTCATGCCTACACAACAGTATTTACAAATAGCATCTCCATCTTGTTGTCCTGTTCTTCATTCTGGCATTCTGGATTCACATACTATCTATATGGTAAAGAGGGGCTCAGATTTTTGTGATTTGAAAAGTCCTCTGAGAGAAGCTGCCTTTAGAAGCAACATTCTAGTTTTGGATTGTACTATTACAACATTTTTAAACACCATCAGTGACAACACATCTGTAAGAGTGACTTATCTTTTACATTTTTTTTTATGTAGTTGATAAATGCTATTAAGAAAAGGGAATAATGGTAGGGAAGGGTGTAGAGAAAGCAAGAAGAGAAAAAAAAGACAACACTTTAATGAAAAAATATTTTTGGAACATGTTTTCCAGTATCATGACAATTGTTGTCCCACTAAAACACTGAGAAATCTGAGCTGCAGATGTCCTTGTTTCTTTGCCAGAGTGAAGGACACCACAGCTGCCATAAGCCAGGGTTGGGAGGAAAGAGCCCGTTTAAGACCTTGACTAATCTTCATTATCTTCACGGTAATTTCAGTATCACCAAGAAACGATTAAAGAAAATACGAAACTGCTCAAGGTTTGATCACATATGTTCATCAAAACACAGCATTATTACTGATTAAAGAGCATCCAGCCAGTTTTGTCTCCACAGGAATTTTACCGGTGTCCTTTTAACCTTCAGAAAAAACTGTTCAGAATTAACTGTTACAACAATTTTTTTTAGTTGTTTTAACTCCTTATTTGGGTTCACACTTTTAAGGTAAACACGCTTGAACAAATTACTTAGAACAAATTATGGCCTCCAGAGAAAGTATGTTTCATAAACATTAAAATGAAATTATGGTGAAGGGGGTAGGGAGTGTGTCAAATTGCATCTAATGTCATAATATTAACTTATATAGAAGACATTATTATGTAAGTCATACGCCAGTCTGACTACCCGATCAGATTGAGGTTAGGATCAAGCTAAAAAAACCCAAACACCCCAAAACTAAACCCCATGCCCCCTACTCCACCCTCACCACCCCAAAAAAACCCCCAACAACCAAAAAATCCCAAACCCCAATAAACCCCAAAATACACCAATAAAAAAATCCCAGGTCAGACCCTTTCACATTCTGGAGCAACAAAGACTACGTTTTGACACATCCAAGAGGAAAATTAATTCCGAGGTAGAATAGGAGAATAGGACTTGCCAAAATAAGAATCTCTGAAGAGCCAGGAGGAGAGTTGAAAAAGAGGATAATACTAGATTAAAACCTTGAATTTAAAAGGAAGGAGCAAGGACTTGACAGGTAACTATTGAAAAGCTTTGGAAATTAATTCCAATTGTGAACACTTTTAATGGGAATGAAGAGGAATCGTATCTCCTTTGCTAGTAGACATTGCTCCAGCAAGGGTAACAAACATACAGTGGAAAAAAAAGCTGATAAATAAAGGATGGGAATAAAAACAATGCAACATTGCAGATGAAGCTTAAGGAACGACTGCCATTATTAACCCAAGTGAAAGTAATTACATGACAATCAGTAACTACATCTACTTTAAATTTTCAGTGAAGGCAGCCAACACCACTCAGGACACACAGTCTTTTTGACAGGACACAAAGGATTCACATCCTCCACAGTCCAGCAGATGAAGATCCAGCTCTTTCTGTTAGCATCTATTTCTTTGTATGTACTTCCCAGAAGCCCTCTTCCTCAAATCTCATTAATTCATAGCTACGAATAATTATGAGCAGGTCACATTCAAGTAGATATTTAGTGTATTTCACTAAGTATTTGTATTTTAAAGGTAAGTAGAGCTTTCATTATTAGAAGGATGATTTGGGTTAGTGATGCACTATTTGCAATGGACTAGGACAAAGCAGAAGAAATGTATGTCACACAATTTAAATACTGCAGCAGAAAAATTAAAAATTCTTTTATTATTAGGCAAATATGGGATCAGGGTCTGGTTTTATTGTTTAAAGAAACAACATTATGGGCTTAAGAGAAGTTTCTAAAGAGATAATACTGCCCATTGGATTTTGCACTAGCTGAGCTGTCTTATATCCCTTCTCTGGTCTCCTCTTTAAGAAGAAATTAAAACAGCAGGACGTCTTAAATATCTCCACAATGAACAGGAACCTTTGCTATAATTCTTCTACAGTATTTCTAGATTACTTAATCGGCTACTTAGTTTTTAAATGTCCACACAGAAGCCATGCTAGGAACGAGATGTACTTTTTTTCTCTGATTGAGGAATTGTATTTGCAGGTTTAATTTTTTAAATTATAAACTGTGTGAACTGCCGTTTTCAAATTCCTCTTCTGTAGGCACAGAAAGGCTGACTAACCAAATGTTCATTTTCATTTATTCTCAACCCCTACCCACACTTAATAACATTAAGTCCACAGCTCAAACCTCAAACTCTCGCTGAAGGGAAAGTTAGGAAAAAGTGTATAAAAAACTTGCACCAGGTGAAAACGTAGGACGAAGGCCTAGGCCAAAAGTTGATTAAAGAGAAAGATCAGAATACGTGATTGTAATGCCACTGATACTCATGCTGCTACAATTTTGCAAAACCCTGAATTGTCTTAATTTATTTCTTATCTGTGGAGACTTTTAACAAAAATACTTAGAATGGTACCAATAAACCATTCAAACGTGAGAGTACCAGACAAAATAAATATGAGAGCAAGGTTAAAGCAAAGGGGAGCATTGATAGCAAGGAAGATGAATGACTTCAGCAGAACAGCTCAGTGCTGAAGGAGGGACTGTCAGTGTTGGGATCACAGAACAGATGACTTGGCAGCAGCACTCTGAGAGCAGAATGGTAGACAGGTCACGGTGCACTGTGTGTGCCATTCCTCCCGTTATTCCAACGGAAAAACAGAGTATGAGAGAGTCACAATGAAGAAACAAAAGGCTATTTTCCTTATGTTCCTGATGACTGGAGTAAGCAAGATTTCAAGACAAAGTATCACACCATAGCAACTTTTCACTCCCAAAGACTGTAAAACACCCAGGCAAAATGCCATTTCAACATTGCCAACCCACAGGAGAAACAGGGAAGATGTCATCAGATGACACCCCTTGCCCTATCACATGCCAGCAATCCTGTGAAGACTACTTCAGCACAAATCTTCATCCTTGTGAGCATGAAGGCTATGAGATAATGAGCTGGCAGAATTTAACAATTCAGAAAGTTAAGCAATGTTAAAATTCCTCTTCTATATGGTCTGACATTAATGTTTTCTTTGTATTAATTCCTACACAATAGAATTTATTTGAGAACTAAGGACCATCTGTTTGTCTGTCTGTTCAGCTTTGCATGCTCCATGACAAGGCCTTTGTACTAAAGCCAGAATTCACCTTCTGCTCAGGCAAACAAAAGCAACACCTCTGGAATCCAGATATTCATATGCAACCAACCTTTTGTTCAGTGCCACCTTTGTGTTCCAGTTATCATATGAAGAGCCAGGAACTTTGGGAATTTCTTAGAGCTGCTGCTCTTTAAACCTGGAGTGACTTTAGATTAAACAGATTTCAATGTCATAAAACATTTCTTCTATCTCAGTGAAGGGCTGGGTGAGCGCATACTAAATACTATTTGGACAACACGGAATTTTCTCTGCACAAAAATGATTCAGGGTCTCTACAATACTGCAAAGAATTTTCATTTTTCAGAGTAATTTTAATTTACTAAATATCTATGACTTTGTGCGTTGTACAAGTAACTGTTTCTAAAAAAAAAAAAAAAAAAGGTTTCAGAATAATGCAGTGTTCAGAAAAACATTTAAAGCAAAAGACCAGAGGTCAAACACCCATCTGTTCACAGCTGGGTGTTAAGTCACTAAGAAGAGCTGCAGACAGAGACAAGCATCAGCAGCACATGCACATGTACACTGTCAGGTGAAGTAAGTAAACATCCACTTTTTGCTGTAATTCTGTCTTTGAATAATCTTTTATGTCCAGTGTAGAACTGGTATATGGAAAAAGCAAAAAAAGTTTTCTTTTCTGACAGTCTTGAACTGTAGAAGAAGTTATTACTTTGGTCAGATTTTGAAGAGGATTTTGAAGAAGATTTATAAAGTATTTTGCAGATAAAAAGTAGAGTGTACATACAACATACTATTAACTACTCATGGGACCTTTCAACATCTGACTGCTCATTTTAGTGAGAGAAGTGAGGAAATTTTAAGTAACTCTCACCTGTTTAGTATGAAAGAAAAAGCTACTTTTTATTATTATTTCAACAATGGACCATCATTATTAGTCAGGGAGATGGTGCATCTTCATAGAAACTACAGAAGAAAGACACCGTATTTTGTTCCAACTGTCCAGACAGATTATGCTTATTTGTTTTGAACACAATGCAGTGAGATTCTAAAAAATTAAGCATTTTCCACAAAGTGCTGTGGTTCTAGTCACTTTTTTTTTAAAGAAAGCTGTACAGCATAGCAAGTACAGCAGTACTGGGTTTGCATGTCCAGGTTTTGTAGCAGAGGGCTACAGGGGTGTCTTCTGTGGTAAACTGCTAGAAGCTTCCCCCCATGTCCAACTGAGCCAATGCCACCAGCTCCAAGATGGACCTGCTGCTGGCCCAGGCTGAGCCCATCAGCAATAGTGGTAGCACCTCTGGGAGCAGAAATTCCCCTGCAGCCTGTGGGGAAGACCAGGGTGAGGCACGCAGTCCCCATGCAGCCCATGGAGGTCCACAGGGGAGCAGATAGTCATCTGGAGCAGATATCCTAAGCTGGAGCAGGGGAAGAGTGTGAAGAGTCCTCCCCTGAGGAGGAAGAGACAACCATGATGAACTGACCACAACCCCCATTCCCTATGCCCCTGCGCTGCTTGCAGGGGAGGAGGTGGAGAATTTGGGAGTGAAGTTGAGGCCGGGAAGAAGGGAGGGGTGGGGGAAGATATTTTAAAATCTGGTTTTGTTTCTCATTGACCTGCTCTGATTTTGATTGGCAATAAATGAAATTAATTTTCCCAAGCTGAGACTGTTTCTTCTGTGATGGTACCTGGTGAGTGATCTCCCTGTCCTTATCTCAACCCACAAGACTTTCAAGGGGAGTGACAGAGCAGCTTCGGTGGTCATCTGGTGTCCAGCCAGGGCACACCCACCACAACAGCACAAGTCTGTCAAAACATACGGCCTTCAAAAAACAAACGAACACCTGATGTTTTGTGATAGTAGATTTAATAATCAAATATTACCAAACATGTTTCTTTGTGGTGCCTTTTCTGCACTGCTAGTATAATCAAGCCAGGAAGTCTCAAGGCAAAAATAAATGGTTTACGAATTTTAATCAGGGAGCAACACCAACGATCAAAACCAGCCTTCACTCATGTTGGGCAAAACCACATTCTTGATATTCCTCTCCCAGCCACAGGTAAAAGCCAAAGTACATCTGCATGGGGCATGGGATATGCTTGCTTCTTCCTGAAGTCACAGGACAGATTCCTGTATTGTTCCTAAGGGAATTTCTTTCAAATTAAAGCTGCTACCATCTCAATCAGAGACGGAAACCACTTGCCAGACAATTTCATAGCAGGAGAATATATCTGATTACCTTACTGAATGATGTCCAGAAGTATAGTCCAATTTCCCATACTTCTGCGTGTGGTAGCCATGCTTCGCCATGAGATCCATCCATGTTACATAATCTGGATCTAGACCTTTGAAGTTATTCCAAGATTCTGTTAAATGAGTGAAAAGACCACTCCACATGGCTAGGGGAAAAAAAAAAAAAAAGATACATTTTTGATGAGTATCTAAATATAAATTGAATATACTTGAGAAGGGATCAATTTCTCATTATTTCAGAGGTAAGAAGTCCACAGTGTCATCATTTACTAAATAATACCCAGACCCATAGAAGGTGGTCCCATCTTTCCAGGTGCTATGCAATCATTAAATCAAGATTTTCTGTAGATGAGAAAATATTCTTATTGATTACAGAAAGAAACATATATTCTGATGAAAGAATCATGTATTTATATATGTTCCAGAGTATTATCTTCAGTTAGAGTCAGTTAGATTTTAAGGTGAATTTGAAGTATGTTTGTAGAGGGAATTAGAGTATATAATTTTTATTAATACCACATCCTCAGTTTTATCCTTTTTAGATAATCTACTTCACCACCAGCTGTAGAAACAATCAAGGTCATTAAAGATGTCAAGAAGAAAAAAAAACGAAGGGAAGAGTTGCAAAAATCTAATTTATTAGCAAATTCCTCTGTTTCTTTACAGCTTGTCAAGAATTGTTCACTCTTCCCAATGCTAATTTAGAGTCAAAGGGAGTCCTAAATCAAAACTAAGCGGTTCTACAAGCAGTGGAGATATCCTGTGAGCACAAACAGTGTGTCAACCCACCCCATACCAGAGAGATACTCCTACTTTTCCCACCCCAAATCTCTCCTAGAATGATCCCTGACACCTGCACAGTAGACATACCCTCAGCTTCTTGCAGGTCTCCAAGCTACTGGCTAAACAAGAGATGTACTGCTGGTTCAGAGCTACGCTTGTGATGACTGACCAGTGGTCACAATGATGTTGATGGACCACCTAAAATGCTAAACAGAATTGATGAATTGTTGAATTCATCATGGAGTTTCTTCCTCACTGGAGGCACTAGCTGCTATTTTCACAAAATTTCTTAAAATCAAATAACCTAACAGAAGGTTGCTGTTCTCACGAACAAAGGCTGTCTGAAAGACTCGAAAAACCAGGAAAAAGAAAACAGACTGACAACATGTTCATGTAATCTGACTCACTTCAAATGTGACCTTGAGAAACGGGAAATTGGACTAGGTTATTAATAAATGCAATACTGAACACTAACACTAAATTTGACAGCCTGTGCCTGCTGCAGTCAGGACAGGTTGCTTCTTCCAGTGCAGGCTTGCGATACAGGGAGTTCTCCCTTTCAGCTGTAGATGGAATTTCATTTACATCACCTCTGGAGGGTCTTTGCAACACCTGATAGGGCAAAATATCTGAACTTTAAGATTCAAGAAGAATGTATCTTCCTTCTAACTTCCCAGCAAGTTCTGCAAGTGTGACACTGAACACAGGACAAGCATTGCAGCAAGTAAAGAAAAATAATGAAGTACTCAATTACAGCTACTGAAGGATACACCATGTATTTAATAGACTTGGAATAAATGCCATTGGAAGGCAGTGCTAAGAGCCATTGACTTATTCAGCTGTTAGTATTTAATACTTTTTCCTGAGAACGGGAAAGAGATTTATTAATTTTGCTTTGGGAAAGGAGAGTAGTTCTGAATGCAGCTTCAGCACTGCGGCAGACAAACAGACTATTTCTATAAATCCTGAAGATTTTAAAAAAATACTGAAGCTCCAGCAGCAGAGTTTGTAAAAAGATTCGGGAGCTCTCACATAGCTGGAAAAAGGAGAAGAAAAAAACAGTAAAGGAAGAAGCATGAGAAGCAGAAAAGACAAACAGATCAAACATGTGAATACTGTTTAAATTCAGACACAAACTAAAAAAAAAAAAAAAAAAAAAAAAAAAAAAAAAAGGGGGTAACTGAAAAGCAAAACAAGCCCCCAAATTAAATCCTTTGGAATTTTCCATAATTACCACAGATTTAAACTGACATGTGCAAGTATTTATCTGAGGTTTTCATTGGTCCTACCTGCACGGGAAGGGCAGCAAATTGGAGAATTGGTGTAGGCATTAAGAAAGAGAGTGCCGTGTCTCTTCATTAAATTTATGAAAGGCAAATCCACAGTCTGATTTCCTGGATAAAATGTCAAGCGTCCATCCTGCAATCAAACAGAGAAAAACAGGATATAAATAGCATTAACTCAAACTATCAGCTGCATTAACTTAGGTTTGTTATACCTTGAACTTGTATTACTCGAATGTTGCCAATTCTACTCGGGTATGGAAAATAAAGTGTTGAGGAGCTTTAGTTAGATCAATAGAAAATGAATTACTTATGAAAAAGTGTAATGCAACAAATAACTGGACTTCTCCACAGTAAACTTACTTCCTTTCTGTTGCTATACATATTCTAAGCTCCAGTTCTGTCAGGAATAGAGTCCTGCCACAACACGTTCAACAGGGATAGGTGTGATGAAAGATGAAAAGGTATGAATGCTGATATAGATGTGTGCACTGCTACAAATTGCTGTGAAATCAGAACAATACCCCTCCTTTTTCTCCTCTAAAAGGTTTACCCACAACACATCTTTGTAACTTATTTTAAACTATGGAATGGAGAAGCGATCAGCAAGCTGGAGGAAGGCTATTCTCCCACTGAAATGCCACCTGCAGTGTTTCCCTTTTGACACTTCACTCATCTTTCATTTTACCTATCTTTTAAGGTAGAGTTTTCAACCAGTAACTTTAAAAAGACCCAAATTTTTTAATTGGTATTTCCACTGTATACAAAATTGTCACTAAATTACAAAACATCCCATTACAAAATGATGATGACATGAAACCAGGTTTCATGTAGACTGCCCTGTTTCAAGTCACTGTCTTTTCCTGTCACTTGTCTGCCTTTTCTTTGTTCAGTAAGACATCTCAACTCAGCCCAACACTGGTCAGCTCTTTGGGGAAGAGATGGCTGACAGTGAATCCGCACTGTTCTAGTAGCTCCCAGTCAGGCATTACTCAGAGGCAGGCATCGAGTGAGTACCTCTCCTCTAGATTTGTGACAGAAGCACAAACACGTTAAAGCATGGGTAGCTTGGCAGTCATACTTTGCAAGCGCATGTAGGCAGACTGACAAGAAGGCCAGCAGAGTGCATCAGAATCCAGTTACAAATTCTCCATCTCCTGGCTCATTTGTTCCAAAGACAATGGACCAATCACTACATCAGCCTCTGTGTAATAAATGCCATCAGGCAAATTCTGACCTCTAATCCATATAAAGGCCATGGACCATCCTGCCAAGTTACCTGAACTATTGTTAAGTAAGAATAGTTGCCATGTGAGAAACCACAGCAAAACAGCTGGCATGTGACTGCTTGTCACCCCACAGTAACATCTTTGTATCCCCACGCAGCATTTTCCACACTACACAACATGCTTTCCATGCCATATGCTGAGCAAGCCTCATTTGGCACGATGGGTTCTTGGTGCATGCTGAAGCTAACAGTCATCACTACATGACATTAAGTACAAAACTGAACTGTGGCTTTTACTGTATTTTTTTTGTTAGGTGAGAGATCTTGAAGGCAATTATTTAGTGAGATATTACCTCTTCAACAGAAAACAATCAACTGAATGACCGT
>NW_010418080.1:0-3987 GCF_000710305.1 Buceros rhinoceros silvestris | reverse complement strand
ACCGTTTTGCTCCTTCTGAATCATAACCAAAAATCAGCAGGTATGACCAACAGTGAATCATGGGAGTGACTTCCTCTAATACTGAATAGGTAGTTTTATAAAAACTCCATGACTGCCTCAGATGGAGACCTCTGAACACCTACTTCACAATGTAAAGAACATGTACGGTCTCAAGGGATGCAGAACCAAGGCCTTACCTAATGTGAAATTCCACCTTTAAATAATAGTACATTTGAAATGGGTACAAACACTTCTTGGGCGACTGAGTCACAGTGAAAACTCCCAAGGATAACACAATGCTATGAGCTTAGAAGAAAACAGGTTGACAGAAGCACGAGTTCTGAGAACTGCTAGCCCTTGCAGTTTTTAAGAAAATGCATTTTTCCAAAAGATTGCGCTTTTTTGGAAATAACTGTTTGAAACAAACTTAGTATTTAACATAATATTCTTTGTATTTAACAAAATATTCTCCTAAGCTTACATGGAAAGAACAAGTCTCTTTCTGTCTTCTTTTCACGAATACAGATCAGAAAAAACAAGACTTTCTATCAATTTCACACTGTGCTGTTCCTGCACATTAGCAGATACATTTCCAAATTTTCACTTTAGTTTTACTAGCTGAATTTTCTTAAATAATTTGTGAGAGGACAAAAAAAAAAAAAAAAAAAAAAAAAAAAAAAAAACAAACCAAAACAAAAACGAAAAACCAACAGCCAAAACTAAGTGAGAGCAAACCTGAGGAATTCACAGTCTGTGTTACTACTGCTTCAATTACTCAGTTCCCCAGGGGTAGGCACTAACAGCTCACTTGAGAATTGACACAGAATACCGCACACAATCAGATTCTGCAAGGTTTCAGAAAGAACCCAGAAAAGAAAGGTAAGCATAGCACAATTGTCCTCCACATAGGAAATAATTCTTATAAATTACTGAAATATTTTAAGATTACAACAATTCTGTCACTGTTTAAACAATTTCAACCCTATACCACAAGCACTTCATTGCCTCCCTAGTCACGCAGCCATCATTCACTAAGCCCACAGCCAGAGACTCACAGAGTTCCACAGAGGGACTGCATACAGAACAATTCCCTCCATTTGTTTTCTGGCAGAAGGTGCTACTGGATAACACGGTGTTGAGGACAGAATCACTTCCTTCGGCACCAGCAGAGCTAAGTGTGGCATCCCAACACCACACTGCGCTGTATGACTACACTGAACCAGGCCACTGGAGATCAGACTACGATAACAGGCTGATTACCTCATTTTGTGCTACAAATGGCAACCAGAATAAGCTTTCAGTAGGACTAAGTGTGGCATCCCAACACCACACTGCGCTGTATGACTACACTGAACCAGGCCACTGGAGATCAGACTACGATAACAGGCTGATTACCTCATTTTGTGCTACAAATGGCAACCAGAATAAGCTTTCAGTAGGACAAACTGGAAATAAAGCTGTAGTCTGCAGTGTGCCCAGGTGGCCAAGAAGGCCAATGGCATTCTGGCTTGTACCAGCACCGGTGCGGCCAGAAAGACTAGGGCAGGAATTGTCCCCCCATACTGGAGACACTGGGGAGGCCACATCTCAAATCCTGGTTTCAGTTTGGGCCCCTCACTCCCTCCAAGAAGGACATTGAGGGGCTGGAGCATGTCCAGAGAAGGGCAATGAAGGTGGTGCAGGGTCTGGAGGACAAGTGCCCTGAGGAGCGGCTAAGGGACCTGGTAGGGTTGAGCCTGAAGGAAAGGAGGCTCAGAGACCTTCTGGCTCTCCACAATTCCCTGACAGGAGGTTAGAGTAAGGAGAGCATCAGTCTCTTCTCTCCAGGAACGACTGACAGGACGAGAGGAAGTGGTCTCAAGCTGTTCCAGAGGAGGTTGAGGTTGTTCCTGAGGAACCATTTCTTGCCTGCTGGGGTTGTCCAGGCATAGCCCAGGCTGCCCAGGGCAGTGGTGGAATCTCCATCCCTGGAGGGGTTTCCCAGCAATGTGGGGATGGTGCTGAGGGACAGGGGTTACTTAGGATCTAGCAGAGCTGGGGAAACGGGTGGACTTAATGATCTTAAAGGTCTCTTCCAACGAAAACGATTCTGTGATATGACCTGGAAGGAACTTCGGCTGAAAGTGCTCTTTAGAAAGTACACAACTGATGCATCATCTTGTCAACAACATATTCACGAGTCTCTCCAACAAAGGTAGTGTTTGTTTGAGCAGCTGAAGACAAGAGTGAATTCTTTTGACACTGGACAGACATGCCTATTCAGTGACAGAAGAAAGCTCTTTAAGAGGCTGAGAAGGTGAAAGCTCCACAGCTCTATCTGGAAACCTGCTTTCTAAGAACTGGGCATGACTCACGGGTTTTGAGGCAATACAATCACTCTGAGGAATACAAGCCAGCACACTTCATCCAGGAACTTCAGCTGCATTGCAAGGAAAGCCTGTCATCACTCAATTTAACCTCAGGAAGCAATAGTGGAGCTGAACTGCCGTCATTGCGCATTGAGAGGCACGGCGTTTGAGGTGACACCATAGCAGAGACCTGGTTGCTCAGGCAGGAGGTCACCAGTCTGGAGGCCTTGGAGAGTGCAGCATCAATGAGAAGGAAGTTTTTGTCACATTGTTTTTGTAAGAACATCACAAACATTCATTTTTGTAAGGGTTCCCTCACTAATCCCCTCAAGATAACAAGAATCTTCCTGTTCACAGCAGGAGATGCAGAAGCCTAACTGAGATCTGTCTGCAGTTTCTGCTGGCATCTGGAGACAAGCTGGCCACTGACGAACTTCCAGAACTTAAACTGTTACAAATTTGGCATTTTATTGGTAAATAATGATTTTAGTATAGGATGAAAATTTGGAGAAAAATTCTTATTTACAAAACCCACACATTACTTTGGACTCTTAAGAGAGAGGATATTCTCAAAACAAAATAAACAAAGAATAGAGTCAGGAAGGAAAGTAAATAAAGAGTTACTGCTTTTTCTTTGAAATTACAGCAAAACCATGTTTTAAGAAGAAGGATAATACATCTTTGCCAAATATTTCAGAAGAATTCATCCCAAGAACGACAGGCAGCTGGCATGGAGCCAAATGCTCTTACCTGTGTCAAGGATGGAATCCTGAGGTGACAGGGAGCCAAGTGTTGATTACTCAACAGTGAATGAGAAGGGGATGGGAAGTGAAAGTCCTTGGAAGTATATTACCATGGCACTTATGTGTGACTTAACAGGAAGGAGAGCCCCGATGACGCAGAGAAACTAAAGCTTTTCCTTCCATCAGAGTAAAACCTTTCCCAGTATGTTGGGTGGGCAGATAGAGCATGATGAGAAAAGGGTGAAAAATGTGCTGCCTTTAGCTGTAAGCAAGGAAATATACTTAGTATCTGTGAATGAAAAATAATAAAAATCTTTTCTGTCTCTGGGTTAAAACAAATGTATCAATAAATCAGTGTAATTGGAAATTTATAGAAACATATCTACCGGTTTCTTTATTGTTTTAGCTGACAAGTTTAATGTAGTACTTACTATACCTAATAAAAGCCTAAGTCAATATATGATGCCTGAGAGCTTCACTGTCATTTACTTTGTGATCACAGAACTTCTCCATCCCATCTGTTGTGAAGACCTATCGTTAGGACTTAGACGGCACGAATAACAGAACAGGGTTTACTGTCCTTCCTTTCCTTTTTTGTTTTCCAAGCGAACAGAAGAGCATTCCTTTCACACATCAGGTCTGTCTCAGTAATCTGTGCCCTGCCCCACAGTTCCAGCCCTGCTGATACAACCCCACAACTCTAAGCTGCGGTGACGAGCTTTATGAACCACAGACGATCATGAAAACCACCTCCGTGGAAGTCCTCGCTACCACATCACCCGGTGGTCCCAGTCACGCCAGGACCAGCGAAACGCCACCGTCGAGACAGCCCCCGGCGCTGTCCCGCTTCCCTCACCCGTGAGGCTGCCACCCCGCCCCGGATACTCACCAAGGAG
>NW_010418079.1:2381-2688 GCF_000710305.1 Buceros rhinoceros silvestris | reverse complement strand
GGAAATGGGACAAAAATATGAAAAAATGGGGAAAAAACACCCGGAAAAGGGCAAAAAACCCTGGAAATGGAGCAACAAGCCCCGGAAATGGGGTGGAAACACCCAGAAATGGAGTAAAATGTCCCAAAATGGGACAAAAAAACCTTTAAGTGGGGCAAAAAAGAAGAAAAACGGGTAAAATATCCACAAATACGGTGAAAAAAACCTGGAAATGGTGTAAAAAACCGCAGAAATGGGTAAAAATTCCCAAATGGGCAGAAAAAGCCACAGAAATGAGGTAAAAATCTGCAGAAATTGGGTGAAAATA
>NW_010418079.1:0-1994 GCF_000710305.1 Buceros rhinoceros silvestris | reverse complement strand
ACGATGCGCCGGGGTGTGCTCATGACGCTGCTGCAGCAGTCGGCCATGACCCTCCCCCTCTGGATCGGGAAACCCGGCGAGAGGTTTGGGGCGAAAAAGGGCAAAAACGGGCAAAAACGGGCGGAAACGGGGAAAAATGGGGAAAAACGGGCAAAAATGGGGAAAAAATGGGAAAAAAGGGGTAAAAATGGGGGAAATGGGGAAGGAATGGGGGGTTTAGTGATTTTTCTCTTCTGGATCGGGAAACCCGGCGAGAAGTTCGGGACAAAAAAGGGCAGAAATGGGTAAAAATGGGCGGAAATGGGGAAAAATGGGGAAAAAAATGGGGAAAATGGGGAAAAATGGGAAAAAAATGGGGGAAATGGGGGGGTTTAATGATCCTCCTTCTCTGGATCGGGAAACCCGGCGAGAGGTTTGGGGCGGAAAAGGGCGGAAACGGGCAAAAACGGAGGACATGGGCTAAAATGGGCAAAAAACGGGGAAAAATGGGAAAAAATGAGGAAAAACGGGAAAAATGGGGAAAAAATGGGGGAAATGGGAAAAAAATGGGGAAAATGCGGGGGTTTAATGATCCTCCTTCTCTGGATCGGGAAACCCGGCGAGAGGTTTGGGGCGAAAAAGGGCAAAAACGGGCAAAAACGGGCGGAAACGGGGAAAAATGGGGAAAAACGGGCAAAAATGGGGAAAAAATGGGAAAAAAGGGGTAAAAATGGGGGAAATGGGGAAGGAATGGGGGGTTTAGTGATTTTTCTCTTCTGGATCGGGAATGGGCAAAAAACGGGAAAAAATGGGAAAAAATGAGGAAAAACGGGAAAAATGGGGAAAAAATGGGGGAAATGGGAAAAAAATGGGGAAAATGCGGGGGTTTAATGATCCTCCTTCTCTGGATCGGGAAACCCGGCGAGAGGTTTGGGGCAGAAAATGGCAAAAAATGGGTAAAAATGGGGAAAAATAGGCGAAAAATAGGGAAAAATGGAAAAAAATGGGGAAAAAGTGGGAAAAAATGGGAAAATGGGAAAAAAGTGGGGAAAATGGGGAAAAAATGGGGGGTTTAATGATGCTCCTTCTCTGGATCGGGAAACCTGGGAGAGGTTTGGGGCGAAAAATGGCAAAAATGGGCAAAAACAGGTGAAAATGGGGAAAAATGGGCAAAAACGGGGAAAAATGGGGGAAATGGGAAAAAATGGGGAAAATGGGGAAAAAAAGGGGGTTTTAAGGATGCTCCTTCTCTGGATCGGGAAACCTGGGAGAGGTTTGGGGCGAAAAATGGCAAAAATGGGCAAAAACAGGTGAAAATGGGGAAAAATGGGCAAAAACGGGGAAAAATGGGGGAAATGGGAAAAAATGGGGAAAATGGGGAAAAAAAGGGGGTTTTAAGGATGCTCCTTCTCTGGATCGGGAAACCTGGGAGAGGTTTGGGGCGAAAAATGGCAAAAATGGGCAAAAACAGGTGAAAATGGGGAAAAATGGGCAAAAACGGGGAAAAATGGGGGAAATGGGAAAAAATGGGGAAAATGGGGAAAAAACGGGGGGTTTAATGAGCCTCCTGCTCTGGATCGGGAAACCCGGTGAGAGGTTTGGGGTGGAAAATGGCAAAAATGGGCAAAAACAGGTGAAAATGGGGAAAAATGGGCAAAAACGGGGAAAAATGGGGGAAACGGGAAAAAAATGGGGAAAATGGGGAAAAAACGGGGGGTTTAATGAGCCTCCTGCTCTGGATCGGGAAACCCGGTGAGAGGTTTGGGGTGGAAAATGGCAAAAATGGGCAAAAACAGGTGAAAATGGGGAAAAATGGGCAAAAACGGGGAAAAATGGGGGAAATGGGAAAAAATGGGGAAAATGGGGAAAAAACGGGGGGTTTAATGAGCCTCCTGCTCTGGATCGGGAAACCCGGTGAGAGGTTTGGGGTGGAAAATGGCAAAAATGGGCAAAAATGGGTGAAAAATGGGGTTCCGAAGGTGGATTGGGTCTAAGAAACGGAGATTTTGTGGTGA
>NW_010418078.1:46590-60503 GCF_000710305.1 Buceros rhinoceros silvestris | reverse complement strand
CCTCCCCCCGCCATCTTGGGTGTGCGCCGCGGCGCCCCGCCACCGTTCCTGCGGGCAGGCTTAACGCGGCGGTGGTCCGCCGTGGGGTGGTGCGGCAGCACCGGTGTCAGCCACGCGGGGTGTCCCCTGGGGCTCCGCGTTTGTAGCGCTCGTGTCGGGAGGGGGAACTCCGAGAGGGACTCCAGGGGCTCTGGAATGCTGACATGCAAGTTGGTAAAATGAAATTGTAATATTCTGTAACTGCTGTCCCTGAACTCCCGTTGCAGCTCGATGCTACTTTTTTTTTACTTTTTTTTCAGTGCTCCTATGAATTCCAAAATGAAACAGAAACTGAACACAGAAAAGTCATCAGGATCTTTGCAGGTATAGGCTTTAAAATCTTGAAGATAGAATGTAAAAGTAGATAAGAGATACAAAATGAAATTTATCAAGAGTATGTCAAACACAGTTCACTTGGTTCTGAGCTTTGTGCTCTGCTCTCTGGGAAATGGTCCCTCTGTCTGACACAAGTTTTGCATCCACTGAAGGAATACAAAGGGATCTGTTGCAATGTGCTTCCTCCTGGCTTATGTCCTGTTGGCTCGAGTAACCTCCTGGCAGGCAGTGTGGCTTGGGAACACTCTGTCCTGCTGGGGCACATGTCCTTATGTCTGCTTTTTCTTATTGCTCAGCAAGCCCTTTTTACTTTGACACTGAGTTGCTGTCTTCCCATGTGTTGGTTTTTTTAAGGTGCTGGCTACCTGCCTTAGTTTGATTACTAAATTGGTCTGGCAGCTAAGGGGTTGTGGAGTAGGTTCTGCAGTCTGTCCTCTCCATCCTGATGTGAGCATGCTTCAGCTGAAGTATCCATACAGGTGGTTCCGTTTCTAAAGTCACCCTTGTGAACCCTAGCTTCCTTAGAATGGGTGGAAAAGCTTAAAGGATTTGTGTTTCTAAGAGATGACTAATAAGAAGTTACTAAGTTTACACCTATTCCAGTCTTGTTACAAGGCTTTTGTTAAACCTTTTAATGTAGGCCCTAATTGGAATGGTACCAATACCATATACAATTGAAGCAAGTAGCCTTTATCATGGGAGTAATGAAAATTCCCAATATTAATGAAAATTTCCAATTGGTAAGTCTGGGTTATACGCATGGTAAATGTGTCCTACAGTGTCTCTAGAGTATAAATTCCTCAGTGGGGCTTTTCTGCCCTTTCAGTGGGTTAACCTCAGGTGTTAGTCAGTGACCTCTTGGCTGAGTATAGTTCAACCTTCCATAGCAGCAAGTGGTGTCTGACACTCGGTGTGATTCTTGTTCCCACAGCAGTTAGTGTTTGTCCTTTAGTTCAGCAGTTGGATAATTGGTGGCAGAAACTACCGTGGGAAAGGAGAACTCTTACCGCAGTGTGAATTGGTAACTTTCTCACGCTGGTGTGGCATTATATTCTGGCTATTCTTGCTTGGTTGTCTGCCATTGTTTGCTATCCCAGTGTAACCAACCCAGTCAGAAAGCTTTAGTGCAGGAAATGGCGATTTATGTGTGACAGGAAAGGTGATAAACATACTGTTTGTACAAAACAATAGCCTGTTTGGATCAAAGCAAGGAAGCTTTAGATCTGTTTTAACTGATAATCGAAGCAACACATCTGTTCAAATGAACACCACTTGAGGTGTGTTCACAGGTAAGAAAACAGGTGCTGCCTGAAGTCATGCGTGTGCCTTTACCATGTAAACTTGCAATTGCAGTCACCACTTTTGTCACGGTCCCCCAAAGTCCAATGCTCTGGTCTCAAATACAGCTTTGAGAGGTTCAGCTGAAGTTTACATGTGTAACTGGCCTTGAAATCTAGTCAGAACGTTTCTGCTGTAAGACCTTTTCAGGTTCCTCTGTGAAGGGTAAGAGTTTTCAAAGAGGCAGGGACTGAGCGTAGTTTTATGTGGTTAAGAGCCTTCTCTGCTACAAATAACTAGATCCCCTTCTTTAAGCAAGCCTTAATACAGACTAAAGTATCGTCTTTTTGTAGAGAAGGGTGGCAACTGTCTGAAGCCATGTTTGTCTTTTTAGAAGTACCTCACAGACACCACATGCAGTGCTGCCCCAAGACGGACTCTTAAAATGATTCAGCCTTCAGCAACAGGTTGCCTGGTTGGCAGATATAATGAGGTATGAATTAAAAGATAGCCTGTAGATGTGTAATTATTTCTACTCATAGTGAAATACTTTTGAGCCTTTAACTGAAAATTAATATATTTGAAAAAACATACATCCGCTGACTAGTGTGACACAGCTTAAGCATACTATTATTTTGGTAATAAACAATATTAAACTCCAACAATTTCTGAGCACTTCAAGAAAATGTTGAAGAATTTTCTTTTGTTAAATGTATGGGTATCAAGGAACAAGTCTGTAAGCTAGAACTATGATGTGATGAAAGCAGGGCTTATGAAGACTTACCTGGAGTGATGAGTGAGCAGACTTAAAAGTTTGTACTTTTAAAAAAGCTGAAGTGTTGCTGTGAAGTTAAACCTGCCTCTGTTTTATGCAGAAGAAATCTTCAGCCAGAAGGAAACTCTGGAATAACAAGTTCACCTCAAAGGCTTGTAAAGCTGAGGTGTCTGTGGACAAGGAGCAAGAAAATGAGGATGCAAATGATGCCATTCAAGCTGTAGATCTCATGATAAAAGGTATGTGGTAATTCCAGAAATGTTTTCTGGCCCTTTAAATGCTGTGCTCCCACTGGAATATAACTTGAAGCATGGTTCCTTTGTCAGATAGATAAGGGCTTTGTGGTCGGTTGTTTTTTTAATCCCTAGCAGGAACTAGTGCTGCTTATCCCTCTGTAGGATAGTAAATACAGGACGGATATCTCATGTTTAAGAATCAGTTTATGGTAACCAGTAGCTGAGAGCCATTGTGTGCAGCAGCATTTAGAAGTCCTGTAGTCTGTTGCTTTGGCTTGGCTATGAGCTTTCAAGTGGCTAATAATTAAGTTGAAATGAAAGGATGTTTTGGCATAGTGTGCTGCCTGTGCAGTTTTTCAGGACAATTAAGCTTGATAGGGGATGGTGACTTGGGAATAAGACTTCTGTCTTCCACAAAGTACATGTTAAGACTGATATTGCAAATGTGACCACCTGGCAAAACCTGCTGCCATTCTTGAGGCAGCTTGGAGACTCTGCCTGCACAGCCATTAATACAGCATAGGATCTCTGCTTTCTGTAAGCTTAGGTCTGTAGTTGTAAATTTGCAACTCATCTCTGGAAAAACACTATAGAGTGAGTTCTTACTATAGAGTACTTGTATACAAGTTTGATATCTTAAGGTGATCTCTAGAATTCAGTCATAGCCCAGACTTATTGTAGCTTCTTATTCCAGGAAGTCCTTCATCTCAATACTGGAAAGAAGTGGCTGAAGAAAGGAGGAAAGCCCTGTATGAAGTGCTTCAAGAGAATGAAAAGGTAGTTAGTGAAAGATAACTCCTTTACCATTGTCTTTTGTCTTCCTCTTTTAACATTTTGTTGTTTGGATTCAGTTGCACAAAGAAATTGAACAGAAAGATGGTGAAATTGCCCGCCTGAAAGAAGAAAATGAAGAGCTAATGTCCCTTGCTGAACACGTGCATTATATGACCAGCATGATTGAGGTACCTGAAGGAATTTGCAGTTAATGTTGTAGAATGAACAAGTGAGAAACAGCAAAGATATTGTCAATGAATCATGACTTCTCGTTTGTGTGCTTATCCAACTCTTCAGTTTAGATTCCTGTCTAACTTGTTTCCTGTGGGATTCCTCTAATCTAGAAGCATGAAACCCCTTCTAGGGGATGAGTTTTTCCACCTTAGAACCCACAGGAGTAGTGGGAGAGTATTAAGAGCGATGTTTTCTGAAGGGGAGATTCAGCCTATTGTCTTAACAGGCTTTGCATGTTAGAGATGGTGACAGGGGAAGGAGAAAGGGTTTGTTTCTGCTTTTCTGAGATGACATAAATTCAGATGCTATCTAGGTTGTGTAAGGCTTCTAGCTAAATTAATCTGTGTTAATCTGGCTGTGTCCTTTGAGGAACTAAACTTGAAACAGACACAAAGTGGAGCAGCAAAAGGGAGAATTCCTATGCTCTTTAAAGTCAAAGTTTTGCTGAGGAATTGCCAGTTTTGTGGCCCAAAGAGGGCTAATGCACAAGATCTCCAGGATTCATAAACTTGTAAATGTCAAGAGAGCTGCCTCTGAGAATTCCTTGGACAGGTAGTTGTGTCACTGATCCCATGACTCCTCCAGTAAGAGCAGACTGTCCGTAACAGCCTCTGAAGCTGTGATAAATACCCAGCTGTGGAACCCTGACAGTAAAATTATCAACCAGGTTGTTTTTGTACAGATTGAGCTCTCAACTGGGATATGAAGCTGGGTGCCTGGCAAGTATTTTGATTCTTCATGAGACAGGGGAAGTGGAAACAAAATGGAACGCTACTGTAAGCAGCTTGATTAATCAAGAAGTAAACTTGATCAAGTTAATTTTCAGTTAGTGTAATTATTTAGGTCAGTCTTTGAAGACTCCACTGATTTGCTACACTTGGATTCTTTTTTGTATTCAGGGAGTACTGCTTGTTAGTGATAAACCCACAGGCAGAAATTAAATGGCTTAAGAACTTAAAGCACTAATGTAGTTGGAAACCTTGCTGCAGTTCCTCAACAGTTAAGTTCACTTACTAGCTGTAAGCTGCGCACTTCTGAGGCTTTAATAAACCTTAAGTGAGACATCAAACAACCAGAAGCCTCAAAAGCAGTGTCTTACAGCCCTGTCTGTCTTAGATCAGGTTAGGTGAGGACCTTTTAGCTTGGTCATCAAGTGCTAGAAACTGGTGGGTCTTATAATTCATCTAGACTTAATATAGCTGCATTATCTCTGATTTAAAAAATTATGAACTTAATCTGTTGCACAGTAATTTTTCTAAAATTAAACCTACATAGTACTATAGCAATACTAGGGAAGCTGTTTCCCTTATTTTAGGTTGTCTAAGATAAAAACTGGCCTGCTGAAGAACCTAAGGAAGACTTAACATGATGTGGTCTGAATTAGAGGTAGCAATTTGAATTGAACTGAAGTGTCTTAAGATTTTTGTGACTGAGGAGTGTTTTAATTATAACAACAATCTCCAAATGTAGTTAATTAGTTTGCCTAATTCAATATACAGTCTTATTTCCCTGGCAATTAAGTAGAAAAAGTATTAAGTCCACTGTCTGCTGTTTCCTTCTAGAGGCTGACTGGGCAAGCACCTGACAATCTCAAGACACTGAAAAGTCTGGCTCTGGAGGAATCCAAACAAGAAAATGAAGAGCTTCACTGTGGAGATGGTGCAGACAGCACTTCTGAAGAAGGGCTGTCACAAGGACCATGTTGCTTAAGGGAGAATATATCAGATCTTGCTTCAAAGGAAGCAAATCATTTGCAACTGGAATGACAACCTTTAAATAGGCTTATGTATGTGGCTTTTAATTGCAGACTTCCTCTTGAAAGGTTATACTAAAACTTCTCAGGTGTAGAAACTCTTGTGGAATTGTTACAGATGGTGGTTTTTAACTGGAATTATGTGGCAGTGGAAGTATCTGAATACTGCATAGAAAACTTACTACAGGCTGCAGTTAGTTGCTTGTATAAAATGCAAATACTGTGTATTTCAAACTGTTGTGTAAATATCAGTTGGTCTGACATGGTACATGGAAATTGGTAAATAAATCTTTGCCTTACCAAAACAGCCTCTTACTTGAGTGGGGAATTACTAGTTCTAGGCTTCTAAGTCAGTTGTGACTATTACTGTAGATGGAAGCTTTTAAGTGTTTTCTAGGGAGAACCTGGGTAGTTTTAAACTCCTTAGATACGCAGGATTCTGGAGGACAGAGTGGCTTTGTTGGATAGGGAAAGCAAAATGAAACTTGTCTGCTGTTGGTGAGGCTTCAGAAAGGAATGGATAATGAGAGTAAAGATCTATAGTTAGATTTGTGCTTCTCAGGGTTTTTTAAATAATTGCCTGTCTTTTAAGGGAGCCTTTTTCAAAGTTGTGTCTTTAAGAGTTTAAGCAGAAAGTATGAAGTCTCTTTTATAAATGCATCTACTGGCTTATAAAGAAAAGGTGGGGTGTTTGCTCCTAACAGCAGCTGTACTGAAAATTACATGGTGACAAAGCAGCCTACACTGCAGAGTGGTCTGAAAGGAAACTCAATGTCTGTTTTCAAAGTACTGTTCTGGTACTTGCCAAGAGAATAATGCACCTTTTTACCAAGATAGTAATGTTCTGAGGAGCTTACAGGAATAAAAAACCCGCTCTTTGAAACTTTGAGTACTTTATCTGGCATTGATAGGGGGGAAATAATGGTTTGCAGCACTGAGGTAGGAGGGGAGAATAATCTGAATACTTTTCCAGTCCTGAGTGAACTCAGTAACTCTAAGAAGGTCTCCCAAGGAAAGGCTTTAAAAGATGGTGGCAATTGCAATGTCTTGTGAAGAGCTTAAAGCTGAGTGGTGTTGAGAAGGCAGAGAGAATCAGAGGGATTCTGGTTTATGGATCCATCAGGCCTTGCCAAAATGCGTGCTCCAGACTGTGTGAACAGAGCTGTGGAGTTAATTGGATCGGCACCTTTAGAGTCCTTCCATCTTCCTCTCCGCCTGTGGGTGTCAGTAAGTTAACAGATGCTTTACAGCTGATTTCAGTTCTGACATTCAGGGAATGTTGGAACCATCCTAGGAAGTAGTATTCTTTCTGGCTTCCATTTCACCTTGAATTTGGTAACCAGAAGGTAAGGCATCATATTTTCTGGGGAACTTTGTAAACAAAAGGTTATACCTTCCAGTTTGTGCTCCAGAGGATGCTTTCATAATACTTTCCATCACAGTGCAGACATGGTAACAAAGGCGGGTCTTTGAACTTGCACTGATGCTGTGTTTAAGAAAACCCTGGATTCTGGATACCTGCTTTGTAGGGTAACCTTGGTTTTCTGTTCAAAAGAAATAGGTAATACTGTCAAGTGACTGAGAATCTGAGAAGTGTAAACCATTTTCATGTCAAAGTAGTTCTTCAACAATAGTAAGTGAAGAAACAAAAGTTAACTTGTGATAGTTTTGATGCAGTGCATTGTAGTTCAAGTTAGTAATTTCTCAGAAGTGTGTTCTTTTAAACATCAGGGATATTTTGCATTTGCAGAGACTGTTGAAGGGGAGAAAGTGCTGTTGTGTAACTAGCTGGCCAGGCAGAGCAGTCCAACCAAGACAGCAACTGTATTTGCCACTGTGTTTCACCACCATTTCACCTCCTGCTCTGTGAACTGCTGCAATACAGGTGCTGCTGGTAGAACAAACAACTGCCAAAAAGAAACAAATCCAGATTGTGCCTGTGTTATCTGCATCTGGCTCTTGCTTCTGTTTTTCATCAAGATGGTCAAGAATAATGCTAATTAGATTTAAATCTTGTGCTTTTTTGGACTGATTTTCTTTAAATAACCAGACAGTCCCTTGAGTGGCTGGATCCTTCTGTTAAAATGGGTTGTACGAAATAAAATCATGCTGGTTCTTTGTGTAGGCTGATGGGCATATTGCAGCATTTGGCCCACCTGTTAATAAAAACTTTTAACATCAAAAAGATACGTGCCTCTTGGTAATACATATACTTGAACCTAAAGTCTTCAAACCAAGGATACCGTGATTTTATTAACTAGTTCATTAGCAGAGAGACTAGTTTGCTGTATAGACTCCTGAAATGTGCTGCAGGAGAAGACTGGGTACGAGAGCTGAATTGTGGCATAGGAATAAACCCCATGTACATGTTCCGTTGCTGTCACGGGCATATTGTACCTTAAACAATCTCCCTATGACTTGATCAGAAATACTAATGTATGGAAGTGGTGTCAGGTTTTATAATGCTGCATTAATTGCTGTTTAAAAGTTCTGAAAGGGTCAAATTTCATGTATTGTTCTGAAAATTCTGAGTGTGTTAAAAGGTGCGTGCAGTAGAACTATGTTATACACTAACTCTGGGAACTTTGTGTGTGTGAAGGGCCTGTCAAATGTATAGGAATTATACAGAGATTTGTGTAATTATTTTAGAGCCCTCTGACCTTTTGTTCTTGTTTAAATATATAGGGAAATGCTTATTTACCACTGAAAGCTGTGTAACAGCTGAAAATCAACACCACTAAAGACAAATTTCATATCCAGCTAAATTACATTGTCTAGCAGAATAAAATGATCAGCTCTGGAAACCAACCGCAGAATGTGCTTCTTTCTGAGAAGTCGTAAATGCTTTTGTGCACCAGCTTGACTAGTGTGCCCACTCTTTTTTGTGGCAGAGGCTATGGCCACAATCTTGTGTGTCACTGAACTATCCTAGGGCTGCCCAGGAGTGGGATCTATCTGCTGCATTCTGGCACTCCTCCCATAAAATGTGTGTGTCCTAACAGGGCAGTTTCAGATGAGTAAGATTAGACTGTGAGTAGATGGGATGTTTGCAGAAGTCTGATATTTTGAGAAGGAACAGCCATGTGGGGACTAGCAGAGGCAAGCAAATGGTGGGGTGGGTGGATGGTTTGTGTGAGGAAGAACTTCTAATTGATTTAGCAAAAATAACAATTCTAGTGTAAACACCCATTGTATTTAAGACAATGGGTGAAGAAGTGAATTAGACTGTAATAACTACTTGGCTGGGGAGCTGAAACTCACCTGGTGTTGGACATGGCATTGCTTATGTGAGGGCCTACAGCACTGCCATGTGTTGCAGCCTGTGCATAAGGGATGAAGTTGGTCATTGATTTTTGCAATAAAAGCATGATGCATGTTCATTTACTTTTCCTTAAGAGCTGTCTGAGGTGGGTCTCAGGATTTGAGATTTTGAGCAGAAGCTTTGCAAATCTGCCAGGGCGGGATGTTTCCCATGCTCTGCTGTTCTCAGTGCTGAATTGTATTGTTACCATCAACACATTCTTTAGCGGACAATGTTTACTGTGAATTGTTAACGTCTCTTTCCATTCCTGTAATAACACAAAGTAGTTCAATTGATAATGGTGTTCTGAGAAACTTTAATCTGCTGCTGCTTTGTTGATCTGCCAGCAGCTGCCAGTACTGAAATGGGATTGGCTGGGTTCAAGGGCAAACCCTTGGGGATGACAATACCTTTGTCGCACCCTCAAGGGGCACCTCAGCCATCTGAATGGGGATGCTACGGATCTGACCATCAGGATAATTCCATTGCTAATCAGCAAAGCAGGGGTCCATGCTTAACATAGTCTGGCAGTCTTATTGGCTCCTAATTTTGAATGTGTAAATTCAGCAACAATCTGTATAATAATCTGTAACAGGCTGCAGCCGCAGGGTAAAGCTGTAGCAGGTACCTTTTCTGAAGGTATACCGGGTACAGGAGTCTTGCCAAAACTCTGGGCAGCCCAACTTAGCCCACTGCTGTAGCTAGAGCAGTGCAGAGGCACTGTGAGATTGTATCTGCCAGGGAGAGCACAGAGAGACAATGACAGCATGGCAGGGGTAGTGAAAACCACCCCAGTTTCATGAAAAGCATGATGTAAGAAAAACCCACCGGACAAACCTCTTTCCTGGCTAACTCCCCATCTCTTCTTTTCACACTGCTGCTGACTTATTTTAGTACAGGAAGTTTCTCCTAACACTTTTCTGGTGTAGCCCAGACCTTTAAATTTGAGTCAACCTGCTGCAGCTGTAGGATGAGTCTTCTGATTACTGCATGCTGGTGCTGCCTTTGTTTGTCAGTAAGAGTCTGTCTTCCTACATTCACCTCTGTGTCTGCTTTCCCCTGCTTCGCAAAGGAGATCTCTTGCATTAATGTGGTAGAAAGGGCAGAGTTGCCAGCTTTGCAAGCATAAAGATGCATAAGTTATGATACATACAGTTTGTTCCTTTTTTATGTGCCTTCTGCTTTTGGAAGCTTTAAGGTTTGTTCACTTTTTCAAGGGTTTGTTACCCTGAGGGCAAAAATTTAGGGAGTTTTGTTTGGCTTTGTTCCTAAGAGTGTGTTACTTACTTTTTTATGTTGTCATGAATCATGTTAGAATGAGATTCTTTGTTCTATTTAGCTTTTTAAAGCAGTATTATGCTCAAAGTGAAATTTAGCCTCTATTATACATCTATATGCCAGGTTCAAGCTTGTCAGTCTCAGAGACCACAAGAGGAGCTAAATTTGGTCTAACCCTTCCAGCTAAAATTTGCTCCTCTCTGGTTCATCTGAACCATATGTGTGGTTTTTAATGGTGTAGTAGATCAGCTTTAGGTTAATAAACTTCTCAGAGTAGATTTAAACTACAATGAGATGGAAGTAGACCTAAGTAGGCAAAAGCTCCATTTGCATGGTACCCCTAAGCGTGAGCAGCCCTCTGCTCTCTGCAGCTTTGGCTCAATAGGCAGTTCTGCATTCCCTGGTCTGCGCCATAAGCCCGAGTGTTTGTAAGAGGGAAGGGGGTGTGTTCTGGTTTAGATGAGTCTGTCTTCACAGAAAGGAAGAAGTAATCAGCAAAAGTTTGGTAACAGTCCTGGAGCCTCTCAGTGTATTTTCTGCTAGTCCTTGTGCAGCCTTTCCTGGTAAGTATCTTGAATAATACACAAAGCTGGTTTGCTCTGAGCTTAAACTAGGAGTAGCTAGAAATGCAAGGTGCTAGTGCTTGCCTGAAAGCCAACTCCTCTTGCTCGTTCCAAAGTGGCAGCTCAGAATGCAGCACCCACAACCTTTGTAGCTTTTGCTTTATTAACAAAATGATGTTTCCGGCTGTGATATGCAAGCTTTCAACAGATGAGTTACAGGTAGGAGCTTTTGACAGACATGGGAATATAAGAATACTCTCATCTTCTTTTGAGATAGCATATGCCTCTTGCTGATGCTCTGGGACAGGAGCAAAGGCCTGCATGTGCATTGAAGCAACCAGAGAAGGAACACTGAGGGCACAGTCCTCCCCTTGCTTCCAAAACAGCATTTCAGTTTAAAACCTGCCTTTATAAAATGTGCTTTGGTTCACCTCAGAGGTACAATGAAGAGCAGTTGTTTTCACTGCAGTTTCATCCCTTCTATACTTTTCCTAGTTTTGTGGTTTCTGTGTTTGTTTCCATTACTAAAACAGTTTGCCTCTTACCTCCCCTTGGCCAGCAGAAAGAAGAAGAAGCAAGAGCTGTGCATATTAAACCACAAGCTGCTGTTGCACCGTTTCTCCCACTGCACACGAAGTTCTGTCTGCCCTCAAGCAGTAGTCCTTGCTATTGTTCACTTGCTGCAATTTAGATGTTTTGGTAAGATCTTAAAGTTCTTCTAAGCCTTAACAAAGTTGATAAGGTATGAAACACAAATTATTTCTACACTGTAAGAAATCTAGCTGATGACTTCATATATTTTAACTACATTTTTTGAGGTTGTCATAAAGACTTGCCTGGGTGACCAGGCTTAAAAAAACAAATACTCCCTACAAATCTTTTCCCTTAATATGATTAAACAACTCCTGAACAGATTGCCCGAAATCCAGCTGCAAGTAGGTGACTCTTGGTGAGCCACTGGTGGTTTTGGGAGCTGACCTGCATGATGGCTGAAGGTTGCATGAGCCTCACAGTGGAGAGGCTGCTGACAGAAAGAGTGACTATACATATGGACTGATGTGCTTAGTAATTAAAAAATAATCTTTATTATAACTTAAATGTGGTAGGAAATATGGTGAGTACAAATGGCACAAAACTAAAAGCAAAAAAAAAATTAAAAAAGTACAAAAGGACACCTTGGGAGGATTCAGCTGATGGGATACGCATGGTATAAAAACTGTAACGTGATTATTTCACCTTCTGCAAAAAAAGTCTGTATCCCTCAGTAAATGAATAAGCATTTTGAACTGTACAAAATGTACTTTTTTAATTCAAGGAAGAATATATATTTATAAATATACATATATGTACATTGTTGTAACATTCACAGTAAAAAAACCCAAACCAAAAGGACCCCTGCCAGCCATGGAGTTTGGTGCACAAGGGCTCCCTTTTCATGTGAGTTGTTTGCAATCTTTTCTATGTAGTCTATGCAAATTTGGATACTTTAATTGACATCTAAATAGCATTTCATGCATAATGAACACAGAACAGGAACACTCCGGTTAAATTCTATTCACCTCCTCTGTTAACTTAAGGCTCATAATCAACGTTTTGAAGCACACGCTGTCTTTCATCCCTGCAGTGGCGGAGGGAACGCACTCACTTCACCCTCTATTACTGCCTCCGAGGTTCACTGCAGCTTGTTCCAGTTCTTTGTATTGAAATCACTCTATAGAAGCTATGATCCACTAATTGAAGTGAAGGAAATCAAATCCTGCCTGCTCCTTACGGGACCAAATGGCTTTGGGGACTTGTGCAATTAGCTGTATTCACTCTTTCTTCTTGGAATTAATACATGCATTTTACCTTTTCATGTAGTTTTCAGAAACCTACGTGATTGTTTGATCCCCTCAGAAATCTCTGGATTAATGATGGCTCGGTGCTGGAGGGCAAGAGAAAGGAAAGAAAAGACCAGTGGAGGCATTTAGAATGAGTCACCTAAGTGACACCTCCCAGGGTTTACATCATGCTGTTACTGGAGGCAAAACTTGAAGAAACTTGCTCTATATTTCATTACTGAGGGAAAACTGAGAGCCGAGTGGTGGTCCTTGCTGCTGGGGACACTGCGCTGCAGCAGACGCAGAGCTCGGGGTTGCAGAGAAAGCTTCTTTGCAGTCCTGCTCGGGTGACCTCCTGCTCGGCCCTAGTAGATACAGTATCGCACATCTCAAGCTTCCACCACAACTTCAAGGAAGTAAATGTAATACTCAGTAAAATATAAGATGCCAAATTCTAAAAACTCACAGAAGTCTGAGGCTGAACAACTGCAATTACATCATTTGTTACGAGTCAGTCAGGAAAGCATTGTTCCTCAGCATCCAACTGTTCCATCATGAGCTGCAAAGAGGAGCCAGTAGGAACTGGAGCTGGATTTTAGATTTTGCTTTTCCTTAAGAAGTCTGTAAATTGCTACATTTTTGGACATTCCCATAGAATCCTTCAAAGTCTTCCTTCTGGTCCCCACACTGGGGTGCAGCTCCATCCTACTTCAGAGCCTGTGAACTGTCCCACCTAAAAAGCTGCAGCAGCTTCAGTTCCACGGCGGCTTCCAACTTTAACAAATTCCCGGGGAAATTTGTCCAGCTGTTCGTATGCCAATCTCCCATCTTCACCTGAATGCGAGATGTTGAAGGATAATCATGTATTATATCATTGCCCTACAACATTTACAATGCTGGGTTCTCTGCTGTTACAAAGCACTGATCTTCCCTGTCTTAAAATGGATCTTTTTGAGGGCAACTTCAGAAACTACTTGGAAAAATTAAACAATGTGAATGTTCAGAGTGTGTTTATTTTCTCCTGCATTTGCTGTTTTTATCTAGAGCAAAGCAGAGGCAGATGTGGGTTGTATGATAAGATGAACAGTATCTGTGCGCTTGCCTTACTAAACGACTGACCTGTGGTGCTTGTCTCAGCTGCAGCTGTGATATACTTGAGGCAGATGGTGTTTATCCACCTCTGTTTGGACAATATGAAGTTTCCCACTTCTCTCTTCCTGACATTTTAAAGAAGTGAGTCTAGTCACATGTTTACTTCTATATCTTCAAAAAAGAGGAAGCAGTATGTTTGCTAAATTTAACTGCTTTGTCTCTCAAACCCTCTTCCCTTAGGTCTGTCATCTATAATGCAGCGGTGGGGAGCCTTGAGCCTAGTGTGTTGAAGTGGCCATTAGGTACCAAAACAGTCTCTGCATGTCATCTAGAGGAATGGCAGTACGATCTCCCAGTGCTTTCAGAAGTGGCCCCAGGCTAGTTGTTTTGCAACCTGGGCAATAACACATCCAACAGCAGCGTGAATTCCTGCT
>NW_010418078.1:31257-46501 GCF_000710305.1 Buceros rhinoceros silvestris | reverse complement strand
TGAACTGTTGAATGAAAGGGAGTGTATTTATTTGAAGAGTTCGTGTAACTAAAATCACAGATGGACATGCACATGCACCGCGCCCCCCCACCCGTGGAGTAGAAATTAATGACTAGCCTGAAGGCCAGAAAAACACGGTTTTACTGTGCCACGGAAGTGCTGCTGCCCTGAAACTGTGCAGCCACACCTGCCAGTCACACGCTGTTATGCAGCTCGATTACAGGTTAATGAACAGGGTATCTGTTGTCTCAAGGACAGATGAGGGTCAGTCAGTACAAGGTGCCTGAGGTACTGTGTGAAGGAGGACTTGCAGGCTATGGTCTGTCCAAACAAGCATATAAAGATAATTTAGATTAAAGGAACACATGGCTAATGGCACTCCAGAGTGTGACTATGGCACTAAAGGGGTGATGGGGGGGTCCCCCAGAGCAGGGTGTATGAGATGCAGCAGGCGGTGTGCCTCTCCTGCCTCCTCGAGGCTGCTTGATTTTCAAATTCATTATGAATTATTTCTGTTTGTCAACTTCTCCTTTGCTATTTTTCCTTCTCTTCTTTCCCCTCCAGATTCACACAATTCACTTTCTCTCTTTTGGGCTCATCATCATGATTTTCAAAATGAAAGGTTTTTAAGAATATGTATTTTCTAACCTCTTCAAGTCTTTAGGTAAAGTTTTTGAGTTTAAAGTTTAGAGTTTCACATTTGTGTAACACAGGTGTCTTACCTGCTGCTCTGTTAAGGAAGAAAATTAAATACTGCCCTAAAATGGGCAACTCACCGAGTGACAGCAGGGTTTCGGATGCCACTTTTCTGATCTCTTCGTTGTCAGACTGGCAGAGTGTGACCAGCATTTTAATACTCTCAGTAGCCTGGAAAGTGCGAAAAGAACTGCTTTAGCACCGCATGGTACACCATGGTTTTATTTTACAGCTTCACGTGGTTGTAAAACCATGTCCTCACATGGACACAGTGACCATCCTCGGCATTGCCATTCCCATTCCAAGGAAAGGGCTTTGGTGGAGACAGGAGGATAGGGATTTGTTTCCCTGAGGGGGAGCATCTAGGAGGAGGCATATTTTCTGCTGTCAGCGTGGACCCTTTCTAAATGTCCCACCCGATGTGCTACACGCAGAATTCTCTCTGCCCAGCTATGTCTGCTGGTTCTGACTAGCCTGGGGGGTGGGCTGTGGGCCAAGGCCACAAAAGCGCCAAGGTAAAGGTATGGCAGGGAGATGAGCAGCAGACAGGCGTCAAGGAAATGAGTTTCCCGCTGAGCATGTCAAACGTGGAGGGTCTGCACAGGCTGTTCTTGCCAGCCTAACTGTGTCACAAGGGCACAGTCACTTCACCACAGGCTCCTCACCGACACCTGCACCCATCAACACTTCCAGGTTTTTGCCTCGCCTCTGCTATTTTGGGAAGAAAGCAAGGAATAATCCTGTTCTCTGCTACAAAACTCTCCTACCTCTGGGGAGAGCAGCTGTCGTAGTGTCTCTGGCAGGCTATTTAATACAACAAGGGGAAAGATGAGCAAAAGGAAGGACAGGTACTGCCCTGGTGTGACACATGGGAGAGGCGCTGAGCCACAGAGTCGGTATTTGTATGAGCCCTGTTGATCTGAGGGGCACAGGCGTGGTCTAGGATGCTCTGAACGAGGGCTTAGCTAACCAGAGCCATTAAATTTCACCACCCCGTCTTCAACGTGGTCACTTGTGCTTGTCTCAGGGCGAGTCTGTGCTGAGTGCATACTGGAGACTACTGCTCGAGTGCTTGTGAGTGATGGGGCTGCAGCAACACAGAGCCTGCTGCCATCTGCAAAACCTCTCAGAGAGATTCACGGTGGGGCCGTGTGAGGCCAGCATGGTTTGATGTAGATGGGACTGCCATTGGAGTAGCTCATCTGCAGTCATCTATCTGCTGTAGCATTCCCATCTCTGAAATTACATCTTCCAGAAAGGCTTCAGCTTTTTCTCTGAAGATCCCACATGATGGTATGTCCCCTCAGTAGGTATTTTCACCCCAGCGATTGCCATTCTCACTTCAAGACATGTCAAAGCCGCACTGCTCAAGTGAAATGTGTCTAGCACCACTTCCCACCACTGGTTCCCAGTCTGCTTTTTCCTGCAAGATCAAAACCCCCACTCTGCTCTGCTCTGCAGGCAGCAGAGGTGTACTGGGCCTCACCACTGCCTCTCAGGATGCCTGGTAGAATCTCGCTTAAGGGGAAAACAGCTTTTTCATATTTAATCAATACTGCACTATGTATTGGGTGGTATCAGCTTTGGCTGGGACAAAGTTACATTTTAGGGCTGTATTCTCCAGAGGACAGTTCTGAGAGAGAAACAGTCCCTCTGTCTCACGGAACATGGTTCTTGCCCCAGTGGCCAGTACCAGTCAGGCTCAGGCAGCTGCTGTTTCCACGGCTCTACACAGCCAAAACAAAAGTGCGTTTTTCATTCCTCCTTGTCAGAGGAGGGAGTACAGAAAATGTACCAGGTGCTGTCGTGCCCAGATGTACCAGTTATTTGTCACAAAACAAGCTGTGACCTGTCTCTCCCTTATGCTGCTGCAACCCACGTGTGTTACAGCTGATGTTATCCTGGGACAGGATGGGTTTTCTTTCCCCTCTCAGTCAGGACTCTATGGAGGAATAAAATTTTTTTGTCTGTGATGTGGAAGTAAGTCTCCTAAAGTCAGTATGAGAGGGAGGAAAAGATGATATGCAATAGATAAACTGTCATCGTTGCAGAGCCTGGCTGTTTTTGCAGTGAAGCTTCTGACCTGGTCCCAAACAGCGCGGTATCTGCAACAGGATGAACTGCGGCAATGCAGAACAAAAACACTACTGCTGCTGCGATTTCTGTTTTGTCGTTCGTGCCTATCAGATCTCCTTTCTTTAAAGTAAAGCCAAGCGCCACAGCGGATTCCTTGCCTCTTACCTTGAGGTACCTTAGAGCCAAACAAGCTGCCTTCTGCAGCTGGAGGTTGGGCTGGGTTAGTGCTTCACAGTAATAAATCAAGGCCTGAAAACAGACAAAGCAGAGCGGTGGTGAAAACGTCTGTCCCTGTGCGGAGCAGAAGGGTGGAGCGTGGCGGCATTGCTGCCCTCTCAAGGGAGAGGGATCGCAGCCGCCTCCTGACAGCGAGCGCGTAGGATGGCGAGGGGCAGCCCCTGTGACAGTAACGCGGTGGGATAACTCCCTGCAGCAGAGTCAGGCCAGGCCACTGGCCATAGTCCAGCAGTCTCGAGTTCACGTTAAAATGAGAAGCACAATCCGACACCCGTGAGGGCCCTTCCGCATAAATCGCCAAAGAGCTTTAAGTGGGCCTTGGAGCCTACAAGTAGATAGCTCAAGAGCTGCCCCTCGAGATGGTCTCTCAAATGTAGGGATAGTATGAACAGGCTAGGATGGACCCCAGGGGGACAGAAAATAACTATTACTACAAGGTTAGCAGGAGCTGCTAGACCAGTTTACTGCTTGGTCCTAGAAATCAGTAGCTACTGCTGAGTGAACAAACCAGTGTGAGCAGCAGACCTCGGTGGCTGCTGGCTGTGCGATGAACTTGTACGCAGCAGAAGGCTGCATCATGCCCTCATACAAGGCACCTTGTGGTCCTTCCTGCGGGCAGTGAGCCAGCCGCTCCCAGGAGAAGGTTATACTTTTATACTTTTCCTGAGATGCTGCCTCCATGAAGCTGGGGATGGAGACAGTGCAAGATACCAAGAGGCTGAGAAAATGGAAGATGAAGTGGGAGGGCAAGCAAAGAGGGGACGGGATGGACAGAGAAGAGCAGTAAAGAGTGAGGTCCTTTTCCTCCTCCCTCTGCCTTCCTTCTGCCACTTTTCCTCTTCCAACTACCTTTTCTTTCTCTTCCTCCTGACAGGGAAAAAGAAGGATAGTAGGAAAAGGTCTGCCGTGAAAGTGTAGAAGCCAACCCCTAATCTCTTCTTATTCATATTCTCCCTTCTCTTTAATTTCTGTATTTAATCTGTCCCTGCTTGTGGCCTTTGGTATCTGTGACAGACTCAAATCTTACATCTCCCAGCCGAGCTGTGTTTGCCCAAGGCAGTCCATCCTCTCCAGAAACGGTGGGAGGTCCCAGAGATGCAGGCCTCCTTTTGGGGGAAAAAAACCCCTCAGACCTACTTCTCTGCGTTTTGGTGCTGCTGGGGACTGTCGCCTTGAAGCCCTGGACTGAAGCCCAGTCTGAGACAAGCCAGGAGAAATGCCGAAGACAGCTGAGGAGCACAGACTTAGTGAGTATTTGCAGAGTTTTGGTTAGTACCTGTTTAGTGTAATGACAGGTAGAAGCAGACTGGCATAACAGCAGAAACAGACTTGCTTATTTGCAGGAAAAGCAGACGGGAAATCCCTCTGGACCAGTTTAAATCAAGCTTGGAGAAAGTATTTTATACATGTACACATTTGAGACACACAGGCAGAAAATATGCCATGATAGGTCTCTCATGCAACAGGTTATTTTCTACCACTTACCTTCTCCCTGAAGTGCCTGTTTTCTGTGGTGGCTGTCAAAAGTGATGCCACAGTCTCGCTGACTTCATTTTTATTTTCATTAAGAAGTAAAGCCAAAGCTCTCAAAACTTCTTGCTGCGGTGGAAGGTTATTGGAGTTTATTTTGGCCACATTTTGCTGCAGCTTTCCATCTTTCACTGACTGCAGCACCTGAACCACAGAGGCTAGAAGTGCAAGAGGAAGGTCCTTGTTACTTATTTTATCCTCTCAATATTTCAGATTGCTACTTGCCCTGCTAGCAATCCTCAATTTTTAATATACACACAGAGCACATGAAAAATCCCCAGCTGAGCAATTGCTATGGATCCCTATTGCAGTGTGTCTGCATGGGGAATTGCCTGGGATTTAAGTTGGGCCAGCTTCTCGGCTGTTCTTCCGAAGGAGGAGATGAGTAGATGGGCTAGGTGGGACACTGCAGTGCTTACGGCTACCCAGAGTTAAGGGCCTACCTGTCAAATCCTCAGTTTCTGTTGGAAGATGTACATCCTCCCTGTAACAAGTGACACCCAATATTGCCTTCCAGGGCATCTTTGTGAGAGCTTTTCCGAGGCAGATTGATGTCTCCCACCAAGAGCCAGAGCTCATGTGTTCCAGAGGCTGAAGTGCCTTTTTCCTTCCAGGCTTTTGAGCAAAAGCCCCCCAGGATGCCCAGACAAAAACTAAAAATTAAAACTAGGCAAGGTTCCTCAAACTTCTTCTCAGAGAAGAAAACTTGGCTTGCCGGGGACTGCAGTCTAGCACACTCTGTGGAGTGTCTGCTTCTCTCTTTAGCTCTCGGTGGCAGATCCTGCCAAATACTGAGGTGCTGTGATCCCTTGGCTCCTGAGAAGAGCTCAGCTTCAGAAGGTCTCTCCATAAATGATAGGGAAGAACCAGAACGTCATTCAACCTGTGAGCACAGAAAACTTGCCAGACCTTGGGCCCAGCCCACCATCATCAGCCATTTCCTAAAAACTAACTCTTTCAACATATTTTTTTCCCCATTCAAATACAGAAATAGAAATGACCAAGGTTGTATCTGCATCGCTTTCCTTTCCCTGTTCAGGCGCATTCAGGCTTAGTGTCCAAGGCACAGCTTCCTCTCACCCCTCCTTTTGTAAAATCCGCCTCAGGGCTGAACTGGTTTGTGCTGAGGTCACAGGACACTGATCTACTCCCCCGTTAGCCACCACAATTTAAATAACCTACCTTCTTTTGCGAGCTGCAGCAAATAGCTTCCAAGGTCATTAACACTGTGGCTGGCAAAATAGTTGTAATACTGAAAGACGGTAATGATCTCGGAGGACATGCTGGAGTAGAGGACAGGCTCTGTCCGGTCCAGGATCTGAGACACCAGGATTCTGAAGACTGCAGGCAGCCACAGACATAGGCATGCATTAGAGAGAGCAAAAGCTGCTGGCAAAATGCCGCAGTCTGCTTAAAAGCCAGAAAGAAAGAACTGTGCTTGCAGAGCCAGATACCTCCCAATGTTTCTAACCTCGGCTGTGATTAAGTTGGAAGCTGGTCAGACCTTCTCCATGCCTACCTCCCATCACCAGAGGATATCTTTGTAAGGATGAACCTCTGCCCGTTTATGGATGGCTAGTGCAGCTTCCTATCTGATCAATACAGCATCCTTTCTACCCAAACACCACCCCAAATCACTAAACACATATCCACATGCACTGCCGGGTACACCTCCACAATGCCACTGAAGTCAGGGAGATGGGCACCGAGGCAGGATTTGGCCTTGCTTGGTTTTATGTTTCTGCGTGAGCATGTGGCATGCAGAAAGCTAGTCTGAGGTGCTGTCTTTGAGTGCTGTAGCGTGGAGCAGGAAGAAAAGTACTGCCCTGGGTAGGCACCTACAGTGTAGGTGCCCGCACCTGAGCAAGTCACCCTGCATCCCTGTTCTGTCCCAGGGAGAGCCAGTCAATGCAGTACATCTCACTCAAAATAGGAACCTGTATTCAGACAGACTCTCTTGGATGCGTAATGGGGCATGGACATTATACAGACGTAAAATTAAGTGAGAGGATTCCTACTGCACTGAATCACTTACAAACCTGTATTTGGGGATAGACTTACTTTCTAATTAGCTCACGAACCTTGAAACAATATTTTCTTTTCTGCTGACCTCACCCTTTTCTCCTATACTGATCTGATTGTTTTGGACCAAAACTGTTTGAAGAGTTGTAGCATTACTTTTCAAACGAGAGCTTGAAGCCATGGCCAAACAAACCTCCAAGGGGTTGGAAAACAAAACAATGAATGTTGAGTAAAGCCCAGTACACAACTGTTCTCCGTTCTGATGACCAATACGATTTTTTTGCAGCAGCAGCTGGTACCTGTTTCTGCAAGTCCTGGACACTCCTCGTTCACAGTGGTAGCAAAATTGATATCCAGCTGCTTCATCATCTTGTCTGCAGAGGTGTGATACACTCCTGAAGGGCCAGTACACTTCATCCAGAATGCCAGCAGTGACAGCTTCTTGTGGAACTCTGGAATTGCTGGTGGAGAAGACAAAATGAATGATGAAACAAAGCCATGCTGGAAGCATCGAAGAAGAGAAAAGATGGTAAGAGAGAAGGAAATCTCACCCCAGCCCACTAACTGGTGGGTTGGCCTGTGCCATTACTTTTACAGAGTGGGATCATGTGCTCACCCCAAGTTTGTAACGTGTTTTTTCCATTTCCGGTGGTAGGATGTGAGAAAATTTGCTCCTGATCCAGTTCTTGACACTGATGTCTCATCCTTTTAAATACCACAAAATACTAGAGGAATATTGCAAATGGTCTACACGAGACTTCTTCCTGTCCTAGCACTGCTCTGTGGCCTTGGGTAAGTCACTCAATTTTGCCTCAATTTTCTGATAAACAAAGTAAATACACCATGTGGTATTTACCTATCCTGCCAGAGTGTGCACCACGGTGAATAACTACTTGTTTGCCAGTTTCTTCCAAGATAATAAAATAGATGAAACAACAAGAAAAATAACTAAACAATTCTGTACAGAGATGACTGAAAGTAAAATAGATAAAATGTTCAAAGAGTTATGTTATGCCTCTGATAGCATACGGCAGATCCTGCCTGTCCTTAGGAAAGAGAGGTGGAGAAAGAATTCAGTTCTTCACAGGCAACCACAGAGTCCCCACCACAGCAACAACCTCTGTCTGTCTTCGGTGCATCAAGCAGGATAAGGTTAAGTCCTTTCTATTCTCACCTGCTTGTTTCTGGTTACCAGCACTGAAGACAGAATAAAGCCCCTGACCAACTCTGGTGACCGCTGTATCTGCTGGCAACTGTGGGTCAACCTTACTATGGTGGCACCTCCTGCAGTGACGGTGAGCTCTGCACAGAGATTATTTCAGCAGGCAATGTGCCCAAACAAATCCTTTTCAGAAGGAAACCCCCTAACTCGTCTCTTACCATCAGTAAGGGAGGTGATGTTTCCCAAGTTCTCAGTGCTGATCTCCGCGATATTCTCCATCACGAGGATCTGCCTGGACAGCTTATCCAGGAGGTCTCTTGCCACAAATGGTGTTTTACTGGAGAACACAATTTGCTGGTGAAGACAAATGAGAAGGGAGGAAAAGGAGTCATTGAATCAAAAAATAGTCCCAAAAAACTCAGAAGAAAACAAAAACCTCCAAAAAAACCCCACCCTGGCACCTGAAGAAGTGCAATGGCAAATGCATTGCCTGGACCATGAGATCTCCTTAACTTCAATTATTTTTTTGCCTCTGGGATATTTTATAGTCTTGGTTTACAGGCGTTGCTGCTTATATCTTTAACATCTACATCCAGATTTAGGCACTGAAGTATCCAAGCAGCAATTTGCATAAGTACTTTCTGATATATACACTGTGCAAAGCTAAAGGAATCCATCATCATAAACCTTAGAGCCAGAAAATAATATTAGTCTGGCTTTCATGTAACATAGACCACGGACTTTCAGGACACACCTCCCTGGAAGCAGCCCATGGGTCACTCTTACTCCACTCCATTTCAGCTCTGATCAACTATTCAGGTGCCTTTATTAATTTGGTTCTTTAGCCTTCCTTGCTAATGCTCCCTGCTGCTGACATTTTCATTTTCTTCAGCAGTCCACGTAAATACTGTTCATATCAAATCTGCTCAGGGTGTGGACATAATTCAAGCTTGCCTCCCCCAGTTGCAAATTTAGTGTGTACTCCTATCTTTAAACCAAACCCACCCCCCCTTTTTCTCATACTTGTGTGTCCAGCTCAGCCCTAAGGGTGCCAGAATCAGGATCACTGGAGCAATCTTCAATATTAGCAATCTTGGGAAGATAAAGCTAATTATGTGTATAATGGAAGAGTCAAAAATTTGCAGAGAGGAAGCTGCAGTATGTTTTGATTTGTCAGGGAAAACCCTGATGCCCTCACTTACTACAGTGGCTTGCTGGAGGTTTAAAATCACATGTGCTGTGCTTGAGCTCTGAGGAAAAGAAACCTCTAAAAGGTTGTGCTAGTTAGTTGTGAGCACCAGCTTTGATGTCCCAGGGGGGCTGTCATGTGCTGTCTTCACTCTGTGTGTTGCAGACAGTCCCTCCAGCTCACACACAGAAAATAGTTTCTGCTTTTAGAATGTGGCAGCCTTGTCTGGAGCTCGGTGAAACAGTGAGACCACAGCTTCTGTTTTACCTCTCAAGACATGGGCTACCTTATGTGGGGACAGATCTCACTGAGGACCTCCTGACGAAGCCAGTGGCTGCTGTAAAGCAGAGCAGGGGCTGCCCCTATTATTTCCCTTGCTGCTCATCGGTCCTGCTGGGTGGCACCGGCGAAGTGCCCCATAGTTTGCATGTCAGGTCTGCGCCAAGACAAACCAGGACAGAAACAATGGAGGCTCTTCTGGTAGAGGGTGAAGGGTTCCACCTTCCTACCCCAGCACGGCACCTGCCCCAGCCCTGTGCTCCTGCTGCCTCCCAGAAGGAGCCAGCCTGCTCTGTCCCATGTTGTGGGCACACCAGTGACTGCAGGAAAAACTTTAAAATACATGCCCCAAACGAGCTGGGCCCAGTACCTGAATGAGCTGCGTGCAATACTGCAAGTGCTTAACAATGGTTATATCGAGGCTGTCATTCCCCGTGGTCAGGGGCAGAGGGCTGCCGGCCACGCTGGTGCCCACGCCCGTGTCCTCAGTGAGAGCTTCGCTCAGGTGGCCTCTGGCTTCTGGGTGCTCTGTCCTGTAACTGGGGAGGGATGAGGGAGGTCAGTGTAGGGCGGGCAGACACACACACACACACACACGCACACACACACGAGACACTCACTCGGTGAAAAGCAATGAGCACGGCAGAAGAGCTGAAAGCAGCCAGAAACCTCATGATGAGCACATCACGTCACCAAGCAGCAGTGCTGCCCTGGCCGGGAGTGGGAGGGCTGTCCCCACTGAGGGTACAGAGGGGTAGAAAGACCTGTCCCCTGGCTGGTTTGCCTTGAGCGATGTGACTCAACACCAAGCCTCTTTAACCCGCAGTTACTGTGCTTGGTGGTGACAGTCTTCTCCATCTGTTGGTGAATCATCTCCGCAGTCGCTCTGGATTAAGCACCATTATAGTTTGTGCCATCCCGAGCACCAAGCTGCTAAGAACAGCTCTGTGCTCTCGGAGCGTGCTGCCAAATTTAATGCTCATCCCAGAAGGGAAGGAAAACCACTGCCGGAGTAAGGGACATGATGTTTTCATACGCTGTTTCAAGCACAATGGGTACAGCTTACTTTGCCAATTGTTTCTGTAAGAGCATAAAGATAGTCTTGCTGTGTTTTAAATCATGATTTCCAACATTGTTTTGTTGTACAAATGGTCCCTCTTGTGTTTAAACGCGAAGCCCAAGGTCAGTCCCCAGATGGCAAGTGGATTATGGCTGCAAGTTCAGAAGTTTTCAACACTTGCAATCTTTACGCTGAGTCACACACTTACACATCTAAAAATGGAAGCAGGAATCTATGCTGTCGGGGGATAAGCCAGACGGGAAAAAAAGAAATTTTAACTTCTGCTTTAACTTAAAAGTCTTTAATTGCTTTCTAAGTTAGCTTATAACTATCTTAATTTTTTTGCTGCTTAAGGTAAATTTATGCTAAAGTGCCCAGTTAAAGCCAGATCCTTAGATCAACACAGACTGAACCAAGCTCAGAGTGCCAGTTTAGCAAGCAACGCACTTCCCGAATTTTTCTTCCCACCATTGAAAGAGGATACGCAGTGAGATGATGGGAACTGCATGGTGGTCGCTTGTTTGCACTTGGAATTGGTTTACACAGTCCATGCTAAGCTGCGAGAAGAATTGCTCCCTGGCTGGAAAGTGTGGGGCATGAGGGAACCCTGTTCTTTTCTTTTCTCCCAGCTCTAGTGCCGCTTACGTGCCTGCTGGGCATCATGTTAGCTCCAAGGATGCAAGCATGCTTTTAGGATCTAATGATTGAAACACAGCATCTTAAGGTCACACGACAATGGCAGACCACAGCACAAACACCACAGCTTTTTTTTTTTCCTTTTTTTTTTTCCTCAGAAAGACCAAAAGTGATGAAAAAACAGGTAACACGCAGGGCCATGAAAGAGTACCAGTCATCACTCTTAAATTCCAAAGGAAACCTACATCATGCTGCTTAAATCTGGCCCTGTGTTATTGTTACTGACAAGCTTAATCCACTGCAAAGACTCATTCGTCTAGAGAGAAAAGACAAAGGGAGGGGGGGAAAAAATCACAGAGGAATTAGTAATTACATCCAAGGAAAGCCAGGTCCAAACCTATGTCAAGGAAGAGGCTCTGCCAGTACTGATGTCATCTTAATTTAATTTACCCTTCTTTGGAGGACAAATTGCGTATATTGAACAGGGAAAAAAAATGATCCTGGAAGCTAAAGATTTTGTATGCAGCAGCCACAGGGAACCCTATCAACTCATCAAGGATTAGTCAGTCTTCCTCGAATAACGTGTGCACCGGGATCCCCTGTTAGCAACAAAGAGCTGGGTTATCAGTTTGGCATAAGCACAGCTGGCAGTTACTGCAAACTTACCTATTCTTCTCAATCTCAGTATCTGAAAATACCGAGTCTGCACCTCCTCCACCATTACAAACCTCCACACCACCACCATCCTCATCATCAAAGTCAGAGGTGTTCAGGAAATCAAAGCTTTCTAAAGCACTTTCAACTGTTAGACTTAAACTGGAGGACCTGCTTCGGCTTACTGCTGGCTTGCACTGCAAAGGCAGAACGAACCAATGAAAACCTCAGATATTAGCTACTACTAATATAAATAAAACAAAATAATAATAAAAAAGGATAAAGCTTAAAACTTTCAAATTCTTAATTTTATTTTTAAAACGTCATTTTATTGGGTGTTTCATTTCAAACCTTCATATTCATAGCATATACAATCAAAGCCTGAGAACTGGAAAATCCCCTCCATCCTTCCCCATCTCCCCCATCCTACCACCTCTCTTCCCCAAAGGAAAACCTTCAAAGACAAAATTCAATGTGTTTTGTAGAAATGAGAAGTACATCTTGAATCCAAGTGATGCAGCTTTCGGCATCCTCCAAAAGGAGAGACAATTAATGCACTGGAAGTTGAAAGGGGAAGGCACATTCTGTAACTGCTGTTAGAGCTACAGAAGCAAATTTATACACAGCCAATGGCACTATCGGATTTATTCCAGATGTAACTCCAACAGACCTTAGCCAGGAATTAATTTGGTCCCATTTATTTATGGGATGAAAGGACTTTTATGGTCTCTGACGCCACGTGACTTTTCAAGGAAAAGCCAGTTAGACGTCAGATTCCTAGGTGACAGAGAAATGCAGAATTGGAACTCAGAAATTAACAGTGCTTGAGAGGGGAGGAAGCCATCCCATCTCACCGCTGGCAAGAAACGCGACAAAAACCTTGCTGTTGCTGTAGTATCAAAGTATCAAAGGTCCCGTCCCATGTGGTGATTCACCCAGACATACCCACAAAGTTGCTTCCAGGTCACCTTGCAGGATCAGATGTAACTTGAGGTATCATCAACATTGGTTTGCGTAATGACTTCAGCACCTTTAGCACTACGTGGTTATTTGATCAGAAACAGCCAGGAGCCACCTGTGACGTTACACAAGTCACATCTTCCAGTCCAGGCAGGAGCCTGGACTTTGTCTCAGCTTGTAGAAAGAAGTGCACTGGCCTCTGAATTCAGACTCAGCAGCAGCTCCTCTACAGCTGAAGGGGCTTGGAGTTCTGTTCCTGTTTGTTTGCACACAATATTAATGCTGTAATGGTCATATGTTAGCACCTACAATGCCTGACTCCTTAAACTGACTGTACAGTCACTAGCTAACTGAACACACTTCCCAACACATTTGTGACACAGGTGGGTGCCGTATTCCGCTTCCTCTGCAGCACCGATGGTTTTAGTTACCATTTATTTCAGGGCTGCTAGTGCAGCTTCTTCAGGCAAAAGCAAACAGCAACATGTGGGCTTCTTCATTTCTCTGCCCATCTAATATGGCCAAGCGATTTCTTCAGCCACAGCTGGATTCCAGCCCAACCTTCTTGCATGGGCAGCCCAGCACAGCTGCTGGCGATGCTGCTGTCAGTCTGCAAGCTGATCAACAGGTAACACGCAGACATAAGCAGATCTGGAAGAGTCGTCCGTCTTGAGCATGCAGGAAACCTGGCTGCACACATCCGTCCTCTCTCCTGCCCATCCCATGTCTGTCCATTTGCAACTTCTGATGAAAGGATTGTAAATAAACAGTCTCCATTGTCCCTCTGCTGCTTGGATAGTTGACCTCCATGTAGAGCGGCCACAAAGTTAAAAAGTAATCGTAATGGTAGCTTTGTCTGCTTGAACCGACTTGGGACATACTGCAAAAAACAGGGGCTGCAGGCTGTCAGAAAAGCACTTAACTTGGGAAAGTACCATGCAGCTGCAAACACCGATGGAAACAAGCGTGTTAACAAAGTTTCTTTGTAAAAAGAAAATGCTGAAGGAGAAATGCTTCCCTTCTTCCTCCTTGGCCATGTTTTTGAATGATGAGGCTTAAATGACTAGCAGACCAACTTGCATATGAATATGAAGCATTTGAAATGATTATTTCCCATATAATACTCTTTGCACAGTAATGCATCATGAGTTATTATTGCTGGGGGAGATATGAGTCACAGTGAGCAGCAGTAAATGTTTTAACAACACACATGCAAAACCCTTTCCTTCTTTCTAATTTTCAACATTTTCTGTCCATCCTGGTGTAATAACAGGGTGTCTCTCATTTTAAAAATGGATGGGGGAAAAAGGAAAAGGCTTGGAAGAAAATGAGGCGACATGGGGATGGCAGCCTTCGGTGAGACTTGTGCTTCTTGGCAATTTAGAAAATTCAGTTTCTATGGCTACAGGCCTGATCCTCAGCTGGCGTAGTTTTGCACAGCTCTACAGAGTTCAGGGGTAGCATGCTAAAGTACAGCCACCGAGGATGCGACCCAGAGATTTCAAAAGCTATAGATGGTTGGCTAAATCTGATGTCCAGGATGGCACAAGTTCAGGTTCACAAGTGGTTTCTCCAGAGAAGAGTATAATTTAATTACCCCTCTGCCATTGCACCTTTTTCTGTTTCCCCCAGGTTTCAAGTAGATTAAAAGATGCATTGCTTGAGGGTACAAGGCTACTGTAAGCACGTTGCCGACAAAAGTTTAAAAACACAACACTGTGAAAGATTGCTCCAAGCAGGAGCAAATCTATGGCTACTGAGGAATTGTACTGATTTCCAAAAACCCTACTTTGGTGTTTGGGAGGAAGGAGAAGATGCTACCCACTCACTTTTTTTTTTAGGGTAGTACTTTCCAAAAGTGTACTCACTTTTAGGATGTCATCTAGATGCATCACTTCTTGGTCCAGGTCCTGAAACTCTTTATACTGCTCTTTATGTGGCTCAAGAGCTAAGAGAAGCCCTTGCAAGGCTTCTTCAATGCTTCCATCAAGACAAGACTTATATCCTTCTGATTCCCCACTAATCGATCCCTCACATGGCAGCCTCTCTGGGGTCACGGGTGCCTCTGCTGATGTAAGCCTTTTCACCAGCTGCTTGGTGATATTGCCCTCATAGGTATCCAGCTCCACAGGCTTGAGCTCTGAACCTTCATCCGTGTCTTGCAGAAGAGACACTGGGACACTTGTTTCTATAAAGACACGATCGCTCCCAGCATCAGAGGTTTTTTGGCAAACTTCAGGAGCTGCCCTTGGGGTTGTCTTGTTCTCAACCACTGCCCCCTCTCCCTGGGACGGCAGGTCCTTTGGCTCAGTGACAGAGTCTCTGCGGGAGTCGCTGCTGCTGCAGTCCAGGCTTGAGCTATTGGAGGACTTGAGAGCTCGGTGCTGGGTGGGGGTTGCAGTGATGTCAGGGCTGGAGCTGACGTGAGCAGAAGATGACTCTGCTGAGTTGGCAGGGGGCACACGGTCTTCGTAAGGCAGGTCGCCAAAAGTGAACGAAAGAGGCCGCTTCTCAGTGGTCACCACTCCGTTTTCAAAGACATCATCTGGCAAATTTGACTGGAAAGATAACAGAGAAAGGGAGAAAATGTTTTTCGTGTAGCACTGGCAAAAGAAAAAAGAATACAGTACGTGCCTGGGAAAGAAAAATGCAAGGAAAAAGATTAAAGAAGGATTCAAGACTTGAGAGATGGCAAAAATCTTTCAAACCCAACTTCTGCTTTCATCTGGCATGGCTCCTGATT
>NW_010418078.1:1392-31132 GCF_000710305.1 Buceros rhinoceros silvestris | reverse complement strand
AAAACTTGGGGTCAGCATCTCTCTGGTAAACAGAGAGCTCTGGGAGCCACGCCCCAGAAAAGAGTCGTGAATTCTGCTCGTCCTACTAGATTCCCTCAGACAGCATTTCCAGTGCACTGCTCTAGTTCCTGCAGCACTTCTCTTTTTAATGGGGTTGTACTTAAGCCACCTCGTCTGCATTTTCCTACCCATTATAGATTTCTGTTGTATTTATTTTCTGACTTCTAAAGTAGCAATCCCTAAAATTTAATGCAGTTTGCTCCAAAAGTTTCTCTAGTGTTATGGCATTTTCATGGTATTACTATCCTATTTACGTTCTGTTGAAAGTGTGTTCTGCATGTGGCATGGATATCTCTACTAATTGTTGAGTTACATAGAAGTCCTGTTCAACATGAGTTTCTGCCAAAAAGAAATGGAAGAACTGTGTGGCGGTGTATTGTACTGATCATTTAGGAAGCAAAACCAGCATATGCAGACCCCAAAATGATCACAGCATATACATATGTTCATCTCTCTGACTGACCTATGGGAACAAAGCGGTATAGGAGTCACAACCTGCCTATCTGACCTACAAATCTTGCTTTGGTATGTGGCCATCTCACGGAAACGCACAGCACAGATGAAAGGCAACTCTGATTTTGCTGACACTTTGCTGAAAAGAACTGTAGCCATTCTCATGTTGGTAAGGTGCATCAGGTTAAAGTGTCCAAAACTTGCATCTTTTTTTTTTTTCCCTCAGCAGTATTAGCAGGTTTTTTTCCTAAATTTTAAGGTTCATTTCTTCTTTCTCTCAACATGGGTATGCTTTAAGCATCTGAAAGTCATGTTACTAGGCAAATGTATAACATCAATCAGGGTAGCAGTCAATTTTTAAGAACACCATGTCGGCTTGTATTCCCGCCCTGCTCTCCGCCCACAGATAGCTGGCTTCTGATCATTATCCCTCTAGAAACCAAGAGGAATTCTGATTTAATGCAAGCAGCATGGGCTCACAGTCATGTTCTCCCCTCTAATCAGTCAGCAAAATGAGCAAGTTGCAACAGAGAGCAACACATGAAGCATGCATGGGAACGGAGGTACCACACAGGGACTGAAAAACTGCTTCACCAAACGAAACCCAGGACTCACATATAGCTCTAGCCCTGCTTTTGGACTTAGCCTGAGCGATGGCAGGTCACTAAAAGAGCGACTGCGACGAAGCTTGTCAAAGAAAGTGTCTTGCAGAGCATCTAAGATTGTCAACTTTGGCCTGTCTTGCAGGGGATGAAGCCATTTCTTCAACAGTTAAAGCAAAGAGGGCATGAGGAAGGGCAAGTTAAACGAATGCTTTGTAGCAGAGTACTAAATTATAGGCATGGGAGGCAGCACTTGTAAAATTCCTATCTGTACAGATGGCCTATTCAGTTTATATACAGTCCTGATTAAGTATTCCGAATTTGATTCATGTGAAATGTAGGAACATCCTGTGAATATCTTCAGTACAGGGGAAAATTTATCATGGGAGATGTTAAAAATACTAGTGCTATAACGGTTGCTACTGTTAGAAAATGAACACACATTTTATAAAGATTATTCAACTATTAGAGCACTAAGGCAAGGAGAATAGGTATGCGGTAATTGGCCACAGAGTTTCAAAGATGCCAGGGTCATAGTCACCTTCTCTGGGGATTAGCAGCTAGGAATGCACTTGCTTTATAAGTATTTGTAAGGGTAACCTGCTGGAACCTGGGAAAAAAAGCTTAGATGTGTAAAGCAATGAAGCAGTTGCAGTGTTTGAACGGCTCTGGGGCTTCTCATTACATAAACATGAAGCTGAACAGAGCTTACAAAGAACGAGTGGTCCTTGAAGGTTGGTGTTTCAGGAGTGCCTTGGCTGTACATGGACATTCTCCTCTGGAGAGCAGATGTCTTGTTCACATTTCCAGTGGACGGGGTCAAGTCTTCAACATCAAAGGGGCTACGGACACACAAGCAGAAAAAAACCCGTTGTTAGGCTGAGCAAGAAGGAATTTCAGGTCCATGGAAAGGACTTTTGAAAAGGTGGTTTATTAGCACATCAAAACCCAGAGGTAGCAGGTTTTTTAACAGAAGTGTTTAAAAGAAAATGTTGTTAATTAGACAGCAGGCTCAGAAGTGTGGGTTTTGGTTCTGATGAAAGTGTTCTACTCTCAGAAATCATTTACGTACCATAGCCTGATGTTATTCTTCTCACATGAAAAGTATTCTTGGATTTGAGTTGCCAAGTGTCACACATACTAATGAGAAAGGTGCTCTACTATTAAGAGAGCTGTTGCAGTATCAAAGAAACCAGTAGCTCTTATTGCTGGCTTCATGTTTATTGCATTACAGGAAACAGCAGACATGACTGTAAAAGCTAAAACCGTCAATGCTTCTTTAGAAATGACAGTTACCAGTTTTAACAAAGTGCTGTGAGGTCTGGGTTTGAATCCTAACACCATCAGCTTACCTATGCTGACCAATGCAGATAGAATCATAGAATCATTTCGGTTCAAAAAGACACTTAAGATCATGGAGTCTAACTGTAAATCTAACACTGCCAAGCCCACCACTAAATCATGGCCCTAAGCACCACATCTGCGATGGTCAATGCCAGATTTCCCACCACCTTCATGGTGTATGAAGCCCTTAAACACCAGCTCTTAAAGATGGGCCAACTTCTGAACTTGGCTATGCTAGTGTACAGCCAGAGCAACCCCACTGACCTTTACACTAATATTAAAAGCAAATTAAAGAATATATATGAGGACTCAGTTATGCCCCTTTATTGAGCGTGGGGAAGAAGTATACACTTCAGGCAATTCAGTGATCTCTCATCACTATCCACTTCACAGGCCTCCTAATGTCACTACTCACCACGCGTATCAGGACAGCTCAATGTAGGCACAGCTAAGAGCCCAGGCACAACCCCCTTTGCGCAGGGAACACGTGGCTGCCCATGAACTGCTTCTCATCTCTGAAACCTGGGCTACAATTCCTTCCCTAGCTGCCTCCACAGAGAGCAAAACAGAGAGAAAAAAAACACCTTTCCTCTTGGGTTTAATTTTTACTGCTGCTTGACCCAGCGACCAATTGACCGACCAACCAACTCTACTTACTACCAGGTGATTTCAAGGTTCAGCTTTATTGTGCCAAGGTCATTAATGTCTACTGCCACCACCTGAGGCCGAGCTGCAAACAGGTCTTTTGTCTCACAGGTAACGCTTCCCACGAGGAGGTGAGTGGCAAGTCCTTTAACTTCTGTGACCTGTGAGAAACAAGAACAGGATATCTAGGACCACAGGAGGCATTGCAATCCTTAATTACACGGTTTGCTGGCTGGGTTCCTCTTGCTAAAAGGCTTGCAAAATATGACTATGTTTGTTGCATCTTCATAACTTAGGGGGAAATTCAGGGGTTTTTTAAAACGAATGCTTAGTTGCATATGATTGTGTTTCTATGTTTTCTTTATGTTTTTTGGGTAGCTAGAAGAGAACAACAGTACTGGCTCAAACCAAGGGGCTATCCAGTCTTGTATTTGGTCTTTTGCAGTGACCATAAGCAGAGCCTAAGGGAAGAGGGAGAATGGAGGAAGCGTATTGGATGTTTTCCCATCTAATACTCCTCTCGGCAGTTGACAATTTTCATCACAGTGAACCTCCCGATGTACTGAGCTTACTTAGTAATTCCCAAGGGAGCTCTCTTCTAGCTAATTATTTGCATTATGATGGCCTTTGGTGAGGACCTCCACAGATCCACCGGTGAGGAACCACCTCCACGTATGTTTTCATAGTTAGGGTAGCAGAGCACTATTCACGCTTACAGATATACCTGCCTGAAAATTCAGAGGGACAGTAAAAAATTCATGGGGGCAGCTCTTATACAAACCAACCTTTGGCTATTTGCTTGAAAGTCAGTTCTTGAACCTTTTATGTCAAAGTCTTTGAAGAGAGACCAAAAAGGTGTGAGAATATACACATTAACTTTACTAGTACTGTGACTCTTGTTTGTAGCTCTCCTGTACTATAAGAAAGGGTTCTCTCCCAACCTTCCACCTTAAACCTGTGGTGTTAGATGGGGGACAGTGACTCACCTTGTGTCACAACTTGACTTTCTATGAAAAAGTACTGTCTCACACATTTGTGATTATTTTGGTGGTGGTTTTGTAATCACCTGCATTTTTTCAAAAAGTTTTTGCAGTGTCTAAGTGGGACATTTCCCATAAGACTTTCAAGACACTCTGTTTAAGCTGCCTAACCAGGGACACCTGGAATAACTGCAAGCAGCAATTTCTAGACAGGGTTCAGGGAATGGGCTGCTCTAGATTGGAGGTTTGCTGGAAGGAAAGCACATGGACTTTCAGCCAGGAGAAAAGTGTGAAGGGAACAATAGGCGGATGGAGCAATGGTGGAAAGGCTCTGGTTTGGGAGGAAAAGTTGCTGCTGACTGCTAGGAGTTGCAAAGGTTGTTCTTTCCTTGGGGGATGGGGCTTAGAGTCAGAGGACAACAGAGGCTGCAGGCATTAAGTAATTTTGGGAATAGCTGTGCTCTAGAAAGATGCCAAAAAGTCTGAGCTGTTTTTTCTACAGGACCCCATCTACTGCGAGCAGAAAACTCACAGCTCTGCTACCTCACACTGGAGTGCTGCTGCACTGTGCAGGGTGGTGGGACTGGACCTCAGGACTATTCCAGGTTATGTCCAGCTGGTCCTGGGTGTGTTCAGATGGGAGCCCTCCAGATCATCAGATGCTGCTCTCTTATCTGAGAAGTACTAATAAACTCCACCAGCAGTGTGATTTTTTGGACTGGGGTTCTTCATTGCTGGTCTTTTCCTGAAGAGTGTTAGCAAACGGGTTTCTAGTGTTCCTTTGTTTTGGTGCAAATAGCCCGAGTTGCTGGAGAGCAATGTGAAGGGAGGGTCATGTTAGTGTGGCCATGACACCAGTCTGGGAAGAGTTAGGACAACCTCTCCCACCAGACTCCCAAACTCATCTGTCTTTGAGCATCTAGATTGGACAGTACTATAGCATTTTGCTCTTTGGTAGGTGTGTTGGAAACACTAATGATGCCTCATTTTCAAACTATTTAATGATCTGCTGCTGCGTTTTTCCTGATGGTGCATGAAGGCAGCGTCTTGACTCCTGCCTTGCTTGCAAGGAGTCAGCGTGCATACCTTAATGGAGATCAGTCCAACAATGAGAGGGAGGAAAACCATTTCTTCTCCGTCCCAGCTCTGCTTGCCATTCACTTCTATTTTGCCTTTCAGTTTCCACCGCTGGCGACCGTAACGCATGAAAATCTGAAAAAGAAAAATCCTCTTATTTGCTTGTGAAATCTGCTCTTATGATGCACAAATATCAGAAATGGGATTGAGGAAAGGGTCTGAAAAAGGCTGCAAGAGTTAGTGGTGTAGGTGCTGCCCTTCTGCTTCTCACCAAGCCAGAAGGAAAAGGTCTATCCTGCAGGATATCCATCTCCCAGCTCTCCTAATCTCTCCTTTCAGTAGTGTACCCCTCACCTCAGCTTTCACCTTCATGTAACTAGATGACTCATAACAAAGAAGCTGCAGGAGTTTTAACTCTATTTACAGAGAAAGCAGCCGTCAGGGTGGGTGAGTTTTGGGAGGGCAAGATGAAAGCTCCCATGGCCTTTCCTAACATTTGCAGCTTGCTGGATCTGCTGCCTTCCCAGGCAGGGGAGAGGGTAGGTGAGCTTTTGGCTGTTCCTGTCAGAGGCCTCCCCAGCTGTGAGACCGTGGCTGCCTGGCGGTGAAAATGAATGAGACCCACAGTGCAGGAATGTGGTTTGAAGCAGTAAAGCAGAAAGCCCATTCTGGGCGGCGGCGCTGGCTGCGAGAGACCTGCACCATCTGATCGTCCCCGCAGAGGAAGCACACGCTGCTTGCAGGCACGAGTTTGTCACCGGATTGAGAGGGGCAACAAATGAACTGGTGTTCAAGAGAGCTGGAAGTACAGGTTGAGGGGATCTGTTATCAAGCCACTGTGAATTTCTTGCAGGGTTAGCTCCATTCTGGATAGAGCTGGAGGCTTTTACTTTAATCCATTTCTAATTAACCTGCTCTTGGAGTTTTTCACTGGAACGCTGCAGTGACCAGAGATCCTGACACAGCCTCATAGCAGGTAACATCTGGGTCTCAAGAACTGGTTATGCTGTGTCTTTCTGCTCCTCTGCTTTATGACGAAGTAAAGCCTAAAGCATCTAGTAAAGGATATTTGCAAGGATGTGTTCAATTTGCTCTGCATGCACGTAATTTCTTCCAGGAAATGTTTGTTACTAATAAATTTTTAATTTTTTTTTTTTTGAAAAAAGCTTGTATGTCTTTGACTAGCCATCAATCAGTGCTCTGAACAGCATTTTCGGATCTTCTGACAGATGCCCTGACAAAGGCAGACATAAAGAGAACTGCGAGGTTTTTCGAGCATATACAGGAAAAATATCAGCTGTTTCTTGGGGTGCTGATGCGAGCAGGTTTCATTCATCGCAATGTACAAAGCAGCAGAAATCTGCCCGCCTCTTGATTCTTTTGCTTTTAAACACACCGTAAACCAACGCAGACATACCTCGTACTGATCTCCCGGGCAGAGCCGAGCGAAGCCAGCCAGACCTGGGAAGGAAAGACACGGTGGAGCTGTGGGAGATCCTGGGCTGTGGGAGAGCCTGGGCTGCCGGGTGCGGGGGGTGCAGCAGGGCCTGGCAGCCAGGTGCCCGGGGTGCCCATGGGGTGCCACGCTCAGACAGGAGGGGGCGGCTGCCCCTCGTAGCCCGCACAGCCGCTCTGCCAGCCCCGCCAGGAGGGGTTGGTAATCCCCCCTCCTCTCACTGCTGCCTTCCTGCACTCCACCTCCCAGCCCCACCACACCCCACCATCTTAATTTTCTTTCTTTTTTCTTCTATTTTTTTTAATAAAACTCATTGTGTTGTGTTTTTTTGCATTTAGAAGATTTGCACTTTGCAGCTTTTTTTCCTACAGAGCTCAAAGTTTCCTTTTATATAGTAATTATTGAAAAAGAAGAAACAGCTTCCTGATGTTATCTGGCTTCAGAAACTCAGCTTAATGCCCTTAATATCACGCGGTGTAGGCGAGCTGCTGGTTACCACGTAGTGCTGGCTGCTCAACACTAATCAGACTGAGCTATACGTTGCAACACAGGCTGCTTTTCAGTACATCTTAACAGAAACACAAGAGAGGCTCCTTCTGTTTAGCATTTCCGCAACATTTTAATTCCCATAGCAGCCGAGCGTCTTTCAATAGCAAGTACATCACAAAACACGACTGACATCTGCAATACAAGATTCATCTCGTCTTTCCCCAGAGGGAAGGCGTGCAGCAAAGCACTTGTCGTATATGTCTCCTTTTTAAAGGTAGCACGTGATGCTGCTGTTTCTTTACCAGCCCTGTGCATATGAAATGAAAGTTTCCTGAAATCCCAGGGAAGGTACCATCCCTCTCCTGGCCTTGTGACCTGCTCTTCTACAGGATTCAACTGGTTGGTTTTCATTAACCTAACCGTCTTCCTCCACAGAGGAAACCTCTCCTTTCTCTCTTATCTTCTCAGTAGGTAGCTATCACACTTGTTTTGGTGTAAAAATGTACCTAGCTTTGCCAGGGCAAGTCTAAAACCATGCGTCTAGTGTTGCAATGCCCAAAGAAACCATCTTGAGGACACATAATACAAAGCCTGTGGCAGAGAAAGGAATGAAAACAAACTTGCTGCGTTTATCCTAAAACACCACAACTGAACATACACGGGTGCGGTAAAATCAAGGCAAGTATGATGAACCCTAGTGTTGGCTTTATTTACCAATTAGAATTACTCCTGCTAGCTGGACTGTAGGAGCAACTAGATCTCTGCATGCAGTCATGGCCTATCGCCTGTCCCTGTGATCTGCTGATCCTCCTCTTCCATTTCTTTGACCAGGAAAGGGTTTTCTTTGCTCATCTTACTGCGTAGCCAAACAGAGAGGCCCTTGCTTAAGAGCTCATATTACCAGCTCCTTTCTAATTTATTTACTGCTTATAAATAATTTAAGCTTACTAGCACTCCACTGCTGCTTCTCTCTCCCCAGGCATGCTTTTATAAGTGAATTTGATCTCCGCTGGGACATCACTGAAAGTATCTGAGGAAAATAAAAAGGTCCTTTCTTTGGTCAGTGTATGGGGTGGGAGGGTGGGGAAACACAGCTTAAAACTCCACGTGGACTTTGTCTGGAGTCGAGGTCTGTGAGCTGTGACTGACCCAACCAGGCTGGTCAAGCCTCTTCAGCCTCATGAAATGGGGGCTAAGCACTGACTTGATTACAGGGAATAAGCACTTTGACAGGAAACAAATTCTTGGTAACTGAATGGCTTTCGGGGACTGAAGGAGTGGCAGAAGCCAACGGCTCTATGGTGCCATTTCAAATGTCATGCCTTTGTAAAAGCTTGTAATGCTGATGGGATGGGAGATTACTTTGGTGGAGTCAGCATCAGTAGTTAGGGGAGATATGGTCATTGAGTGGATGTCGTAAGGTGGCAGGGCACTTTAGCTCCTGCTCTCCTTGCACCGCCAACAGGTAAAGGAGCACCACCCTATACATCAAAACAAGACACGCAGATTACATAGAGGAACCTCTAAACTTCCACGCTGGGTTTCCCTGTTTAATTGCAACAGCTGATTAATCCTGAGCAGTAATCTAAGCCTGCTAGCAAGTACATTCTTTTTATTCTGAAAAATTATTAGGCTTTTTTTTTTTTTTAAATATCAGTCAGAAGAACACAGTGTGGGCCCCCTGCTTCCTGACAGCGCTGTGTAGGTTGTCTTGCTTTCAGTGTAAGTGACAGAGGGCACAAAAGAAAAATAACTAGAATGGCTAGGAACAGATAAGCTTTGGGGAGAGGAATACTTTGATTTTAAATTAGATCCTAAAGTTAGCGGGATATGCTGCAGTGTAATGTAAGGGAAATGCTTGCTGCCTGCCTGAGCTGCAGACTTTAGTGGTAGAGCTGTTGTAAGTTTTAGCAATAGAAATGGCTGGATTGTCCTATTGGATTCTTATTCCTAGGGAAAACTATCTAGATAGATATCTTAGATGTCCTAATTAGAGAATTTTTAATGATACAGCTTTTCTCTTTGTTAGTTTCTAGTTTGTGCCTCTTTATGTCATGAGAACTGTGTTCAGAAATAGCTGTTATTTGTGGTTTGTGCTCTGCTCCTGCAGGTGAGCACAGCACCCACCTTGAGAGCTCTTGAGCTTTGCTGGAGGGATCAGGCAGTCAAAAGCAACGGGTTAGACCCTTTCAGCCCAGCCACTTGCAATGCCATGACACCTTCTGCAACATGTCCTCTGTCAGGAACCGTGCTGCACGGCATTTACAGCAGGCAAGGAAACACTGTGAGGGACCTGGCCTATGCACTTCCCCTTGTACACCGCGTGACCTCGCGCTTCCTTCGGCGACTCCACCGTGCAGTTCTGCTGGCGGTTTTTTATAGAAATATCTGTCTCAGTCTCTCTGTGTCCAACTTCTATCTACACATCTTTGACTGCCTTTACAGTACAGAAGAGTGGGGGTTGTAAAACCCTGAGGTTTGCTGCTGTGGGATGGAGCTATGAGAACTCTAACAGCTACTCCACTTGTCTTCTCTGAAGTGGGTGCAAGGAGTAACTATTTTAATTTAATCTAAGCTAGATCATGTCTTACGCAGTGCAAGCACAGGACACAACTAACTCACAACTGGGATAAGGCAGGCAGAATCAAAACCCAGAATGAGACTTATGAGGTCTAAAAACCCCACCAGCAATACTGTGGATTTTTTAAATGGCAAGATTTCGAGTGAGGAATTAAGAGTGCATGAATATTTAGATGCTGATTTTGTTTTATGGAACTATTTTCATGTCAAAGAAGATATCCCTACACAATCCCTTTTTGAAGATGTTGAGTCTTAAAGGGATAATAGCACCAGCACTACCTGGTGATTCGGTGGGGCTTCCAGTAAAACGATTCCATTGTATGCAAACTCATAAAGTCCCCTGTCGTAAAGACAAGGAATAAAATGGAAAGGTGAAGGCCACCACTGAGTTATCTAGGTGTTTAAATGGAAAAATACCCTGAGCTCTTTGCTCTTCTATGTTTGTTCAAAAATCGCAGCAGTCAGAATCAGCAAAAGGACTTCGAAACAGCTGATGTCAAATTAAGACAGCATTTTGAACGTCAGCTCCAAGGCCATTCACATAATTTCCCAGTTATCTTCTTAAAGGATTATGGAAATAGCAACAAAAGGTGCAGCAGCCTTCAAAACTCAATTGCTTTGGCTTTGGGAGGAGTGTTCAAAAGAGGTAATTAGCCTTGAAAACAAGAAGTAGCATCTCAGAAAGCCTCTCTGTGAGCTTTGATGTTCCTGGCTCTCATTTTTTCCACTGGGCAGGCGTGTCAGTTGGGGGTTTGAAGGCTCAGCAAGGGGGTGGTGGGGCAAAAGACACCTCTCGTAAATACACGTCACACCAGCATTTTCGATGCCCTCACTAACGTGCACAGGCGCTGCTACTGTTCAGGAGAAAGAAGGGAAAAGCGAAAAGGCAATTACCTTTCATCTTGATGCAAAACTCCCCCAGTAGGTTTTCCAGCTCTGCTTCTATGGTACACATGTTCTGCATTGGAAAAGAGACCCGTGAGATCAGACAAACCCTCTTTCTCCACCTTTTTTTTCTTTTTTTCTTTTTGTTTTTTTTTAAGGTCTATTTGGTCTATTCTGTTATGCAGATGAAAGATACTTTGCAGTAAAATCAATCTGCCAGAACCATCAGTCCTGTTTAGCTAGGTCCGGCCCTAAAAATGGCAGCTGAGCTATGACTGCTCATGCCGAAGCTGAGTGCAACCCCATGCTCTTCTTCTGTGTGCTCTAATCCTCCTGTTGGCAGAGGGCAGTTGTGGCCCTTGAAGCGTAACCTGGTCACTGTCTCAGTCCTCTCCAAGCCAGGACATGTGCCAGCAGCAGCTCCATGCCAAAGCGGCTCCCAGCATGATTTAATCTCTCAAGAAACGTGGACTACGTTAAGAAAAAAGACTGTGGGAGACGGGTACTGGACCCTCTCCAGTTCTTCCTTCAGATTTAGGAAGGTTGTCACGGCTTGTGTGCTGGGATGTTTGCAACACTATTAGACCCTTCTTCATCTCCTGCCTGTTTAATAAAAAGATGTTGATCACAGCAAGTAAAACTGCACAGCATGCAGCAGATGTCTGTATACACATGGGTTCCAGCCAACCTGCCACCCCAAGATCTGTGGGGTGGGAAGGAAATAGAGTATGTGGAGTTTCAGGGAAGATTTATGCTTTTTTCTTTTGCGGCAGTTCCCAAGTATAACCCTGCTCTCATAGAGCATAAACATTATTATTTCAGGGAACTCTTGGGGCCCACATAACCTGTCTTTGTAAGTCATCAGGTATTCACCTGAAGATGAACAAATAAATAAATAAATCTTCTTTGCCGAGTTTGTTTTTAATTTTTTTATCTGGGGGAGGTTCTCCCTGAAATCGGTGGCAAAGTGCCCATGGCCTTCAAGCAGTGCGAGAGACGAAGACTAAACTGATGAGGATGTACCTCTGTGTACTCCTTGTAGCTCCTGTTGATTTCGGTTAAACTCTCTCGAGCTGCTTTGCTAGCAGGAGACATTGCAAAGGCTTGCTTCATTTTGCTGGCACCATCACAGAGACGTCTTTGGATACAATAGGCTTCATAAAGCTCATCCACCTGGCGGGAACAAGGAACGCGGATTGAAAAAACCCGGAAAACCCAACAAAATAAAGCCAATGAACAATGGAGTAATCTGCATTATAAGGAAACTCAGCCGAACTGTTAGGTGCAATGGAGAGGCTGAGCAAATGAAGCTCTGACATTGTTACAGTCCATGAAAAAGAAACACAACATAAAAATAACTTCCACTGGAAAAATCTCATGGCAGCATCAAGTGATGCTACCAGCAATCCACCTGCTCATCCTGCGCACCTTTAACCATGCAACTCCCTTCTTCCCCTTGTCTGCACAGTTGTAACGGTAGGGCAGGCATGCAGCAAGCTTCGCAAATGTATCAGCTTGAAGAGCTCTTTCAAAGGCAACTGCAAACGCCACATTGCCAAAGGAGGCTGGACATGTTAAATGGCACGTTTAACAGGGCCAGCAATGGCTTCTCTATTGCTAACGCCAGCTGTGAATTGAGGCTGTTGCAATATTTGAGTAACAGGGAGTACCGGAAACAGGGAGTGATTTTTTGAATTCTCACTGCCCATCCTCCAGGAACTGGGAGTCACAGTCAGAATCAGCACAAGTAAAAGCCTTAGAAAGAGCTGATGTCAAATTAAGACAGCATTTTGAACTTCAGCCCCCCCAGGCATTCCCATAATTTCCTGTGTCATCTTCTTAAGCTCCTTTGGTGTGACTTAGGCACCCAGCATTTTGTAAGTGCGTGCTCCAGGAGTTTTGCAAAACCCCGTCACGCACTGTTTAAAGCCTCACTTGGATCTCGCTTTGGAGTGCAATGGATTCACATGTGTCTTCTGCTTTGGTTTCCTTTTTCCCTCTGATCCCTGCACTGAATATATACATTTACTCCATCTGAGCTGTCTGGTGGGAGTCTACAGTGGTATGGCTGGTGTATATATATATATATGTATAGTGTGTGTATATATAGAGAGTGTATATATATACACACACATGTATAGCTATGTATAGTGGTATGCATTTCTATAAACTTAATCTGCAAGATACAGGAAATGTAGATTTCTAATCAGACTTTATCAGGGTAAGGAAAAGGAGAGGAATAGAAGAAGCTGTCTCTTCTTTCTGCTTCCAGATAGGATGATATTTGTTTTTTACCTGGAATAACTCTTTTCTTTTGTCATCTCTGACATCAAGCAATCGCCCTGTGCCCCATGGTGCTTGTTGCTCAGAAGTGGATATTCACAGAAGAATTTCTCTCTATGAAAGCAGCCAGCACCTTGGCTTCCTGAGTCTACATCTTTGTGTTGCTGCATTAGAGATGAGTCTGATGTGACAATCCAGACATGTTCCAAATCGCATTTTCCAAGCCTGCTTAACCTCTAACAAAAAGTGCTGTTGCTAATTGTTTGAAATGGGACTGGTCTTCCAGCCAGTTTCAAAGCCTTAGGTCGACTTTTGCAAGGCCAGCTTGGATTCCCAATGGCCAAAGCCCCTGACTTGATGGATCTTCAACCAGAACAGGGACTGCTTTGCAAAGTAGAAGAGCTCAGCAAAGAGAAATGGGGGCACAAGGTAGCATTTCACTATTTCAGAGTTACAAAAAAAAACCTTCTTGAATTCTTATCCACTCCTGACTTGCAAGTCAGCAAGCTGAAGACAGCTACTATAAATAGCTGTCACTTGGTATTTTCTTCTGCCATGAGGGTGGAGCGTTAACCCAGGGCTGATGTCCTGCCCCTGCCCGTGTAAGCAAGGCTGGCACATGCTCACCTGCCCCCCTAAATACGTAGGGTTTGCTGCTGTGCATTCCATTTTCCTTGCTCTGCCTCCTGTGTGGAGCAGTGATGGGTAGAACAGCAGAAGGCATCGCTATGTACCTATGGCTCTGATTTGGTACTGATGAAAAAGACCTTTTCTGTCATTAGAGACAAAGATATTTCTTTACCTGCCCAAGCCCCTAAGCTTTAATGCAGCACAGCTCAGCTCCTTTTGTCTCTGTTGCTGTGGGTTACAGAAAGTAAACTGATGTACTTGGCAAGCTTGAGTAATACTGACCAGCGTTACCTCTTGCACTTCGTGCTTTTCAGCCCTGTTATAAGCCCAGAAGCCATTAGCTCTGAGCAGGCTGGAGTGGGAAGGACTTGAATGGGAATGTTCTTCAAACACTAATTTTGCCATTCATGTTGCCAGCAAGAGAGTAGGTGGCTTGGGGAACAAAATTTCAGTCTATCACCTTACGACATTTTTTTTTTTTAATTTCCAAGAGCAAGAGAGGACTGAAATTAAAAGGTTTGGATGGGTTGTCATAATTGGAGCACTTCAAGCTGTGCAAACGCTTTTCAAATGACTCTCAAAAGATATTTCATCCATCAAAAATAATTCATTCTTTTGTCAGGCTCAGAAAAGCAACTAATCGCTAGCAGATATGTTTATAACTAAGAGAACACACACCATGGATTTTGTCCAGCTCTAAAATGTACTAGTATAAATCATCATAAATCACTACTGAATATTCCCACCGATGTAATCAAGTGGATGTGGGCCCCAAAGCACGCAGCAAGAGCATTAGCAGTGAAATCCAGGAATAAATCCAATCTAGCTGCTGTGTACAGTAGAGACAACTGCTGAATTAAATTACTTTCAGATGTACCTCTCTTTCTACCTATAGTATAACAATAAACCTGCCATGAGATAGATCTTTCCCAGCAAGAACCTGACCCTATGTCCTCTCTGTACCTAAAAGCGGATGGGAGTGTCTCAGGGCACAGCTGGAGCTCGGGGGCTACAAAACACATGGAAACCATTTCTTTGGCTCTGACCTCCAGCCCATTGTGGTAAAAATACTGAATCAGGGAGGAGAGTCTTCATCAAGGCAGCCTCCCCAGAGCAGAGGGGCAGCAGGAGGCCAAGGGTTTGCTTTCCTTATAAGATAGGAGCAGATGCATTAGACAGACGATAGGAGTGCTCATTACCTTGCTAATGTGGAACTCCAACCTTCTCATGTATCTTTCGACTGCTTTGATTTGCTGAAGGAAAGGAAAAGGCAGTGGGTGAGGCACATTTAAATAAATCAGTAAGACACCACCACGCTAGCTCTGCTAGTCCCCACGAACCCGAGAAACTCCTCCTTAAAACACACAAGGTTTTTGTTGTCCAAGAATCTGGAATCAGCTGTCCCACCTTACTACCGTTAATCCGCTGCTGAAGACAGATCGCACTGACTTCTGTACCTAATGTATTTCTAAACAAAAAAGAATTTTTCTTTGATTGGATTTCCCTAGTTTTTTGAGTTCCTAAATAATATTTTTTTAAAAAAAGACCTTTTTTAACCCGAAATGTCTTTTCAGTACTTTGAAAACTTCTATTAAAACAGATCAGGTTCTGCATTTCAAAATCTATTCTCTTTTTCAGCAAACCGTTTTTGACAGCAAAACCAAGTTTGGCATTTTGACTGAAAAAAAACCCCAGACTTGTTCAAGAAACATTTTTGAAAGCTTTCCTTTTGTTTCACCTGAATTTTCCTGCGGGGAAAAATATTTCCAATTTTTCCTTCCCCGGAACTGGCAGGAGCAGGGATGAGCCAGGGCTTGACCTGGCTCCCTCAGCCAGCCCTGGCATGCCCCTGCCAGCCTTCCATTCGCCTGGACCTGGCAGGGTGAAGTTGCACAAGGCGATAGATTTAATGGCTGGCAACTGACAGAAATAGGAGGTCTCGCTCCTCCACATCCCTTGGCCCCTGGCAGGAGCCTGCCTCCCTCCCTGTGCCCATCCCAGAGCCAGTTTAACTTGGGAGATCCCGGGAAAGGGCTGATGGGGTAAATTTGATGCTGTGTTAGTGAGCACAGCTGGCTGGCAGAGGAGCCTGGCAAACACCAGAGCCCTTGGGAAGAGGAGGGGAGCATGACTTCTTCCTTTGCAAATGCAAATTGTCAGGTAACTTCTCTCCAGGTGTGGCCTGGGTAGCAGATCAGACTGAGAAAGGCTTCCCATGCCCGCTATGTACACATACAGATACTAATGCCACCTTGCAAAACCAGTGTCGAAGGGAGTAACATACCTTATCTAAATCGTACAGGACTCCCTGCAAGAGAAAACATGACACTGTGATTAATTGCACAACATAACAGCACCATGAGAAAGAAATGTCTGTCAGTCAATAGAAACCACAAACAAGACCAGGGCTGAAAGGGAAGAATCATAGAACCATAGAATGGTTTGGGTTGGAACAGACCTTAACGATCATCTAGTTCCAATCTCCCTGCAGTGAGCAGGGACATCTTCCACAGATCAGGTTGCCCGGAGCCCTGTCCAACCTGGCCTGCAACACTTCCAGGGATGGGGCATCCACAGCCTCTCTGGACAACCTGTTCCAGTGTGTCACCACCCGCGCAATGTAATCTAACGTGTAATCTAAATCTACCCTCTTTCAGTTTAAAAGAGTTACCCCTCATTCTATAACTGCTTCTTGGTAAAGAGTCTGTCACCATCTTTCCTGTAGCCCCTTTTAGGAACTGGAAGACCTCTATAAGGTCTCCCTGGAGCCTTCTCTTCTCCAAGCTGAACAATCCCAACTGTTTCAGCCTGTCTTCACAGGGGAGGTGCTCCAGCCCCCTGATCATCTGTGTGGCCCTCCTCTGGACGCGGTCCAACAGGTCCAGAAGAGCAGCATCAACACAAATTCCCTATATCCTGCTCCCACCTCCTGGCTGCTCCAGCACCTCGAGAAGGTTACTGTGCATCCCATTGACATGACAGATGAAAAAGCATGACACGTACCAGACGTGAGTTTCTTTTCATGTCTTTTAACTGAGCAGTCAACTTATCCAGCTCTGTCTGGTGAACTTCCAGATACTCGCTGTAAACACAAACCAGAGAAGGGATACGTGAGCTCTTCAGCACATACCGAGCTGGCTGCTGACCATCCTAAAAGCAAATCTGCCCAACGAATGGCTTTCCTCACTGGATGTGTTTTCAGACAAAAAACTCATTTACATTGATCTCTCCTAAAAGCAGCTCCCTGCTGCCTTTTCAGGAATAAACAAGAGTGTAAGAGCTCAGTGTTCTTACACTGAACAACCAGTTTCAAGTAAGCTAATCTGCTGCTTAGTTTATGGGCTGGTGCCTTCCCGTCACTGCCCTAGTATCTGGCTGGTAAGAGCCCTGTTATCGTCTGGGATGTTATCTTAAAGGAGATACCAGCCTCTGATACGACTCTAGAAAATTCGGACGAAAAAATTATGAAATCCCAGCTTTTGGGAGCTTTCCTAGCAATTGGAGTGGATTCTGTCCTACTTCCCATACAAATATTACAGATCCTAAGTGTTACAATCCAGGCTCCAAGAGGTATATTTTCCTCTCCTAGGATTAAGGATCCCTGTTCCTGTGATATGTTTCTCTAGGCTCTAAAATGTCACAGAAAACTTCAATCAACAAACAGGATAAAGGCTCTTACTCCAGGCCATTCTTCAGGGCGCGGTAGACCTCTTCCATCCTTTTAGGCTGGGGCTCTTTGGGCGTGGTGCTGTTCTTATGGCCCAAATTATGCATTTTCTTCACCTTTGCTTGGGGCTTCTTGAGTGCAGAGGAATTTTCAATAAAAGAGTTACACCTGCAAAACGAACATTAAAGAAGAGGAAACCCCTGTAAGTCATGATGACCTCAAAGGAGCGTGCTTGAAGAACTCTTCTGATACTATCACTGCTAGCAGAAACAGAACTGCTTCTGTGCCTGCCAGTTAAACAACTGGATTTGTTTACGGGTTAAGAGGTCTCAGCAGCCTGGGACATACATTGTCAGCTTTTGATGTGCCGGTTGCCTTGCTGAGATACGAATGTTGGTCTGGAAAGGCCAGGCTGAGTCCGAGGCTCATTAGACGTTTCTCTGTCTTATACCACGCCTCTCCTGCCTCACATTGCTCAGCCACAGCCATAAAAGGACTGAGCTACACCCAGGTGCTGAAACCAAAGGGGAGCACAGATAATCTCAGCAGTAAAGCCCGGGGGCTCCTAAGAAAGACTGGGGCTCAGTTAAGACCGTGTCTGGAGGACAGCATCGCACCGCTGGCCTTAGGCATGGACTGTAGGTAGCTCAATATGGCAAAGGGAGGGTAGTTGTGCTGCATATAGGTGCCTCTTAGGTGACTCTGACAGGGGTAGGTCAGCATCTGATAACCATCCCTGACTAGAGCTGCCAGTGGGAGGTGAACCTTCGCCTGCTGCTCCTCCTCAATTGCTCATTGGTCATCCGGCACTTGGAGACTTTAGACAAAAGTTAAAATTAATTGTAAAGTAGCTGCTGGGGGAATCAGAGGCTGAATGACTTGGTAAATGCCCGACTCAGAGCTCTAAGTCCTGTCTAGCTAAAGGAAAGGCTTGGCTCTGCAGCCAAGCTCTGCCCTGTTTCCAGCAGGACATGAAGGCAGCCCCGCAAGGGAAACGACGTTGTTTTGAATTCACAGCAGCATGGCAATGATAAAACTGTCTTTTGGGTAAAAACGGTCTTAAACTGGGGGCAGTGGGAAGCATATCGTGCTCCTGCACATTTCACATGTTGAAAAGGTCACTGCACAAGTTAGTAAATTAAAATGCTTCTCTGAAATTCTCTCACAGCTCTGAGGCGTGTGAGGAAGCCCTGCATTAATGGGAGAGAGGCAAGCAGGCACCGGGTAGCTAAGGCAGAGGGTATCAGCTCAATTACACAAACAAGGGAGAGAGAGATTTTAGCCTAGAAGATTTTCTTCTGCAATCAGAGAGAAGGCAGTCCTCTCTCGCCTATTTTTCACCTTCACCCTCCCTTAGGGCACGGTCTGGAAATTCCGCTTAGAGGGCACAGCACTTGCCTGGAGCGTCTCTCCTGAAGCCCGCTGAAGCCAGCGAAGGACTGGCTTCTAATAATCCCATTAGGACCTCCCGGAGAGAATGAATGTGATCCTATTGACATGATTTCGGGGAGCCTGGAAGATATTCCTGAAAAACAATAGAAAGTAGGTCAGTGATGATGGAGGTTAAGAGGCAGGCAGTGAGGCTGGGACTGGCTGGTGCCCCTCAGACACGATAAGAGGTAATTGCACCCCAGAGGGGCTGTGAGCCAGGACACAAATCTGTTTCTGCTGCCAGATCAATCCGCCTCAAAAATAAAGTGGCCCTATTTTCACTTCTGACTTATGGGCCAGGGTCTACTGAAAATGTGCCAGAAACACCAAGAGGGTCTGGATGTGGGACTAGAAACCAGATGCTTCAGCATGATAATCCAAACACCATCCCTGATTTCTGCCATGCCCAGCATGCTTCTCCCCCAGCCCTGGTGTCCCCATCTGCTACATCAGGGTGTTCCAGAGAAAATTTTGGGAGTGTGCAGAGCAGTTAGGTGTTATTACATATGTTAAAATAAAAAAAACAAGCTGCATGAATCAAGACCTGCAGCTCCCCTTTGATCCTTGCTCATTTTCCCCATAGCTGTTCCCGCCTGGATGCTGAGAAGGAAGACGTGGTGGGGGTATGCGCAGCCACAACATGCCGTGATGAGAGAGGGATGCTCTCTGCTACAGCAAGAGGTGAGTAAACAAGCTCCAGGCACTGTATGTTCTGCATTTCATGTGTTCAGGGGGGCTCAGCACTCGGTGAGGAAGGGCTTGCTCTTTTTGTGCTCACTTCCAATGCCCAGCTCGGCATCTGAACCAATCCAATGTGGTTTCAATCTGCCCATAAAGAAACAGCAAACAAGCGCCGTGGTTCACAACAGCTCCTTCAGCTTGCTGCTGCCACGAAGGGAGAGGGCAAAGTCTCCCTCTTCCTCTCATCCTTGCTCCGTTGTTTTCTATGTCCCAGCTATGATGCTCGCTCCCTCAGTAGATAACAAGGCAGATTTTTACGCTGCCTCGTTTTTGTGCCACTCTGACAAGATGAAAGGCCTCACCAAGCCATCTGAGGAGTGTCACCGCCAGCTGAGGCCAGGCAGCAGAGCAGGGAGCAGGAAGGGAAAGGGGGTGTTGGAGAAGAGGGCACTGGTCCTCAGGCGCTGCCAGGGACCTGCTGCCTTGTCCATCAGGACCCATTCTCTCACCACCTCCTTCCTTCCCAGGGTGCCAGCATGGCTGCTAACACCATTGCAGTGAAACGGATGGAGAAACTGGGCCAGCTTAAAAATAACCTGACAAAATATGAAAAAGAGATTTTTAATTTTTTTTTCATTTATTTTAAAAGCTGGACTCGGCATGCCCCAGGGTCCCAGTTCATTCCACTCCAAGGGCTGGCTGAGGGGTCAGTTTGGTGCTGGGGCAGGATGGCATGGCAGGGGCTGGAGCTGCCTGCAGGCAACGGAGCTGATGCTCAGTGAAACTGTGACCTATGGGGCCAAGGCAGGGACAATGAGTTTAAACCACCCTCTTATCCCCACAGGCAAGGAATGATCACAAGCACCCTAAAAAGCAGCCACTTGTGAAGGCCAGGGATTTGTAACATAAGCCTTCACAAATGAACATATTTATTAAAGATAAGCACCAGAGCTACATGGTACCTGCACGGCAAACACTCACTGGGGAAAGCAAATATGTGGGGAAACCTCGTGCGCCATCCAATTACGTTTAATTTGTACTGCTACACTGGCCAGAGACTGGCTACTGCTTCTCCAAGGAGAGGACTGCACTGCCCAAGGAGCTGCTTTGTCAGGAGTATTTCTGAGCATTGCCAGCTCTACCGGTAACATGAAGTTTTCTCTATCATACAACCGGGAGAGCGTTCATCTTTCTGCTTGGGAAGAGAGGGCTGCTCCCTGTGACTGGACAGCCCTCAGCGATACCACCCAGGCTGCAATTAAGGTCAGTTTTCTCCTCTGCTGTGGCCAGCAGATTACAGTGCTCCTCCGCTGCCTGGGTCCCCAGCCAAGCCCAGATGCAGGGTGTCCAGTGTAGGGCTGAGCCAATTTAATCACACCAAGGACAAACACTCGGGACAGAGAAGTTGCTTTCAGGCAGAGCAGGGCTGTGAGCACCCGTGCTGGGCAGAAACCCATGGCCAGGAGAGATGGAGCAAGGGGAGAGGGTGGGAGCAGGAGGGTCTCGGGAGCAGCTGCTCCTTGCAGGCTCAGGAGAAACTGCAGTTAGGATACGATTCAGCTAAACTGCACAGGGATAAACGTGTTCCAGCCACAGCTGGAGATACTTGAGTCTTCAGTCAATGAAAGCCTAAATCTGGCCCGACACTCACCTCTGTCTCCTTAAGACTCTCAGCACGCTTCTACAGGGCTGAGCTCTGCTCAGGCTTGCTGATACCCGGCCGAAGCCACAAAGCCGGCCGAAGCCACTTCGCAGCTTCCAGAGTCAAACCTCGCATCCCTGTAAACGGTACAGAGTCTACGTCCGCCAGCTGATGTCTAACAGCTCAAACCTCACTGAGAACCTGAGAGACAAAGCGGAAACCACCCAGTTACAGTAGTCCGGGGGTCCACACAGTGACTTCCCTTTGGTTTTGCAAATAACCTTAAGAAGGTTAGTCTGCTGTGTGCTCCCATTTGCATACAAGGATTTGCATCAAAAGTGGGTCCGGAGTGCCAAGGATCAGCAAATCCCTTGCGAGGAGTGTTCCGACTTGCACTGTTTGACAGGATGATTAACACACCCCCAAACAGCATCTGGAGACCTATGAGGGTAGAAGCTAAACAACACTGACAGTCAGAGGAGATTTAACTGCGTGAACATCAGCCATGCCTCAAAACACAAGAGGAATAAAATCAGACTTGAAGCTGGGTGCTAATTATGACTGCATTGGCTACAAAAATGTAACTACTTCTGATTCAAAACTCTTGTCAAAATGCTAACATCTTCCACAGGATGAGTATCTTCTGCGTTCATGTTAATGAGAGATGCTCTGAACAAAACCTTCACATCCCTGTGTGACTGTGGGCAGACACACTGGAAGTGGTTAGGGGGTTTTGGGGTTTTTTTTTGGGGGGGGGGAAGGGGGAACTTAAAAGATTAATAATTTTGGAAAAGAAATTTACTTATTTTCTTTATTTTGCTCAAGCACTCAGATGGCTTTGCAATGCTTTAGCAGCTAAGACTTTCCTCAAGATACCAGAAGGATGTGTGGAAAAAGTGCAATTGAAATGCAAATTGAAGACCTGCCTGGAGCTACTTTCGCTTTGCTTTTGCATAAAATGGTCAGAACTCACAGCCCAGATAGGCTTGTTTTCTCTCTTTATGTATCTTATATATATAATCTTGGTGCTTAATGTACATCTAATTTCTGTACAGAAGAAAACTGTGATAAAAGGAGGTAACAGAGTCAGAACTGATGAAATCTTCCAGTTCTGTTCAGTTACTTTTCAGCTTGTCAGGTTAGAGGTTGACTCTATTGTACAAACACAATCTGTTCTTAGGATTTAAACTTATATTGCTGACATCTCAGATGCTTCCAACTGACCTCATAAAATCACACCGACTCTGCCAAGCAGCAGTCCCTTAGCCCAGATTCACAGAGATGGTGGCTGCATATGGGCACCATGTCGATGGATTATTTATGATCTTACATCTAGCAAATACACTTTGAGCAACGAGTATTTGTCACACTGTTGTAATACACTTTGTAGAGGGGGATTTATTTTCCTGCCTCTTAAACCATTCACAAGCCTCTGTGCTATCAACTAAACAACCCTACCTCTGAATTTAATAATACAGGTGTACTCTGATTATATGCATAGTCGTTAGTGTAATTTCAATAAGGTTCAGCCCACGACTTACCCAGATCTCTGGCTGACCTGACTGGTAACCCCACAGATGAACACTACTAAGGGGATTTCGGTGCTACTCCAACGTAGTGATCAAGTTTCCATGTCTGCATTTAGTAGATACGTGATATAATGCTACTGTCTTCTAGATCCAGTATACATTTTGCTCTCAATATAAAGCATATCACACATCTAAAATGGTATTAACTGCTTGTGAGATTTGAGAGACCCAGCTCCGCAGTGGATACAATGAGTATGCTTACATTTTAAAATCCATATAGCTAGTGAAGCACTGATGTTTCATTTTTCAAAAGTCACCAGTCTGCTTACTGCTAACATAAGCATGTGCTGTGTAGCGGTGTAATTAATATAATTAGCACCGCCTGGGCTAAGTGCACAGCAGTTGAATGATGAGCCCATCAGTGAGTTGAAGGATAAGGTGAAATCCCATCAGTACTCCTTCTCTGCCCCATTCACTGACAGCTTGCAGCAGGGAATGGCAGATAATTGAAGATTTCTCTGTCCCCAGGGAAATAAAAGTCCCCTCTGCCAGCTCTCCTTTCAGTCTGGAAACAGGGAAACAGCTGAGCCTGAGCTAATGAGAGGGGAAGGGACCATTGAGCCCATCACTTCCACAGGGCTGCCCTCCCTTCATCGCTCTCATAACGGATCTCCACCTCCCATAATGCCAAAATATTTGATAAATGGTCTGGACTTCAATCCAAGCTAAGAGAGGGGAAATTCTGTCAGAAAGGCATTTGTTAAATGTAGGCTGACATTCACACGGTCCCTTTTTGGGTTTTTCCTCCAAGACCAATCTGGGGATATACCATTTTTGTTCACTACATGAGGGGAAGTTGATTTTGCTACACATGTGCTAGCCCCTGCGTAAAGCTGCAATAAATATACCAGTGGTGACTGTCCCCTTGATTCCTCCTTCCTCTTCTTGCAGCAGCTATGGGTCTGGGTCTAGGGTTTTGTAGGGTATTATGGATAATTCTTGATTAAATGGGAATGTGGGGTATGACTAAATGACTGAAAGGAACCTCGATAATCCTTTGTTCCTAGACTTTTTGTGTGACACCTGTTTCAAGGTCCACTCTGGATCTAAGTAGTTTCAATGCCTACAGCAAGATGGTATGTATATTGTTCCTTCTGCTGACCGGTGGTCTGCAGGCTGTTCATTAAAAATCAGCGATGATTATTTAGGTTAGTGTAAGCTGAGGGGGACCACTAAACTGATGCGAGTGGAGGGCCACAGAAGTCAGCTGATTCTGTTTTGTGTGCTAGGAACATTTCTTACCTGCAAACCTGGCGTATATCTAACAAATGAACTGGTATCTTTTTGAATAATGAAAGAAAATAATGTGTTCATGTCTCATCTATGTCAAGGTCTATGTTCTGCTTATCAGACTAGCTGGTCAGGTAAAAACTTTTAATTGCAGTAAGATCACACTTAGGAGCACGCATCTCCAGAAGAATGAATCCAATAAGGGAAGAAACTGGTTATACCCTAGAAGACATGTCCTCCTCCCAGCCAGCCAATTCTTTCCTGTTTGCACTCATAAACCCAAAGCATACAATTCAACTCTGAACTCACTCAGGTTCAGTTCAATGCTAAGCTCATTCAGTACCCTTTCAGCTGGTGTCCCTCGCTATTGTAGCCTGAAGTCTAGTAATTATTAACATTTATTTTCCAAGTGCTTCTTTCTGACTTAACTGAATCAGCCTGGCAATGAGGCCAGCATGGCCGGTAGCCCAAAAAAACACCTGGAATTTATGGTTTCCATGTTCCCTAGACTCCTAGAAGGCACAGAGGTATGCATGTTGGATGAGAATGTAGACATTCTTGTGGATGTTTTTTTAATATAAAAATTTGACAGTAACATATGGATAAGAGCACTCAGGAGCACTATAAAAACTTTCACAAGAAAACTAATTCTTGCACAAGAGTTTTTACACTTTTAGGACAAAACCTCTTTGGCATTAGTGCACAGGCTCATAATTCCTGGATGTGTCAGGAATATTTCTGTGGGGTGGGATCTCCTGGAAGCACCTGTAGAAGGGTGTCTTCTGTTGGTCACTGGATTACATAAACTATAACTTTCATGGCACAATTTCTGCTCCCAGTTACTGGGCTGCTCCTTCCTTGTGCAGGGGAGCGTTTGCCAGAGTTGTACAGACACGTGAGCTCCATCTGAAGAGCTATTCTTGGTTGCCAGAACGAAATCATATGCATTTGTTCCATCAAAGTCCAAGGCTATGAGATATTCCTAAATAGCAGCATATGGCTATACTGACAAGCACACTTCCCAAGCCTACATCAGCCGGTGAAAGGCCAGCAGATCTGTGAGCTTCAAACATTAATTTTAGTGTACAGAAAACGAGCCACGTGGGCTTAGCATGGCTGTGGGGAGTGTTATTGCACAGAGAAGGAGCTTTAGCCCACCGCTCCCTCTCCTTTGGATGGGAGATGTGGGAGCACCTGGGACACACCTGTGGGAGCACCTAAGCCGCTGGTAGCTACATATTCCTGCTCCAGCACCAGGAGGCAAAGTTCTGCCCCATCTCTTGCAACAACACAATTCTCAGTTTAACCCACCACATCTCCTCGTGCCCTTGCTGCAGCTCGAGGTGGGTGTCTTGTCCCACCATGGACACCCAAGCCTCGCCACCCACTATCCCAGCAGGATCTCTCTGAAGGCCCGTGCTCACTTTTCACTGATGGCTTTATCTGCCTCGGTGATGCCTGCAGTGATTCTTTCCTTTATTAGTCGGATTTCAACACCTTCAGTTTGGGTGGATTCAGTTTTTACAATGTACAAAGACATGTTTATGCAACTCATGCATCTTTTATAGCTCTTGAGTAGAGCTCTTTTAAGCTCTTAAGTAGCCCATAGCTGGGAGGTTTACTTTGTCATGCAGAAATCTCTGCAGGGAGCACAAGGTGCCTTACCTGTTTCTAATAAATAAAAATGTTAGCTTTGAGTATTTTGGTACCAAATTTTAGCTTTTGTTTCAAATAGTATTTTTCTGAAGACCTGATACTAATAGCAAGACTTGTACTTTATGGTCTCATTTCCATGAGAACATTTTTTATGTTGTATATAAAGACATTTTCAACTCAAATGCTACAGTATTTGCTAGCTCATCACTAGACACCCTGAGAAGAAACACAAATCGTCTACCATCTGGAATAGCTCATGCTGTTTGTTCTGCTCCTCCTACCCAAATTGGATGAAGTACATAAACCAAAAAGCGATAGTAAGAAAAAAGCTAACAATCCAGGTCAACAGCAAAACGGTAAAGAATACGTGGCTGTAAACATATAGGACCCGATACCTGATGCTCCCGCTGCAATAAAGCTCCATAAATTCAGGAAGCATTTGTCGTCTTCCACACCAGCCTAGCTTGGTCTTTAGGTGCCAAAGTCAGTGTGAGGAAATGCAAATGTGTTATTTCACAGCAATAAACCCAAGGAAAATAAATTTGATCCTAAATGGCTCGTACCCATGACAGATGGGTTCGTGGTAGCTGACCTCCTTTTTTTCAGTTCCAACATTTGTGTCGCTCTGGCAGCTGGAGCGAGCGTTGGACAAGACCAGGCAGTGCCCTCCCTAATGCCGCTCCCTTACAGCACTGGAAACACAGAGCAATCTGGCATTAGTGTAGATAAGCAAAATTTGGTCTGTAACGGTACATGGGAGTGTGGCTGGGGGATCAGAATCTGGCCGTATAATTAGATGTGACGTTCATTCATTTCAAACCCACTCCAGTATGCAGAATTATCTTTGATTAGAAGTCAACTCCAATTCAACTCATCATCAACTATTCTTTACATCAATTAAACATTTAATTAAAACCAAAGCCCCCCTGCCATTCAAGTGCAGCAAATAATCTAAAGAAAAAGCATTTCTGAAAATCAGCTGAGAATGATCTCCTCATGCTTTAAACCCACCTCAAACCAAATACTAACAGCGGATCAGCACAAGTGACCTGGGCATATAATGAACCACTGTCACTCTGGCAGCGCTACAAAGGTGGAAGGCTTTGTGCTGCTGTTATCCACCCCTGTACTAGGAGATAAACTACAACAAGCAATATCTTGTGAGAAGCAGTAAGATCATCATGATGCGAAACAAGCTCTGGGAATTACTGTGTCTAGCAGCAGCCTGGCTACTTCTCCACCACTTACAGCAGGTGCCCCTGAGCACTGCCTGGCTGACCACAATGCGTTGGATGGAATTTCCATTTCTCAGCTCAGATCACAAGAAGCGATGAACTTATTCTGCACTTCTGCAAGCATTAGCAGTAGGGGAGGCCTAGGAAACCATGAGCGGTGCTGGTGGTCTCCCTTGCCCCCTGCTGACCAACAGGACAATTTGGACAAGCCCATGAGTAACATCTGAGAACAAGTGGGGTTACATCGGCCCTGAAGACAACAGATTCAACTCCAGTGGGAGTCTTTTGGCAAAATCCATGATGATTTTGAGCACTGACCTAAATTTGAGTGTCAAGCGTAAGCAGCACAGTGGCTTTGCTTTCTCAGACTGTGTAAGCAACGAACATAACAACCTTCTCACTAGCAGAAGACAAAAGCAATGACCCAGCAGTGTTTAATATAAAATCACCCTTAAGAGTGCTGCTTTAAGCAGCAGCAGCATTTCTGCTGTTTGCAACTCACATTTAATGCAGATGGCAGCAGCACAGGCAAGGACAGCAAGCTGAGGCTACTACTTCTTTGCATCTGCAGGAAAGTAAATGCAACGAGTAAACTCACGTCGGATGGTTTAGGTAACCAGTAGGCTGCTCTGGTGATTATTTGTTTTCCTTCAGCCAAGACAGACAAACTGTAGCCCTATTCAGTATCCACTCCAGGTATGCTCTAACATAAGCATGAGTGAGCTAAATTAAACAAATGACAGGGTTTTCATCCCTGAAAGGAAAGTCAAACATCATTGTTGTCAAATGGTCGCTAACAAGATACAAATGGTTTGCTGCTCCTCTTTAAATAGGTGGGATTAGGGTGACTTAAAACACCTTGGGTGTTTATATGATTGTTCTATTTCAAGGGGTGTCTTAATTGCTCACTAAAATACTGTTGAAGATACATCCCTACATGTTTTAGGACAGAAGATCTTTAAAGCTGGATGTTCCTGTCCCAGATACAAGCATTGCAGCAACGGATTTATTTAATCTTTTCGACACCTCACAAGAGTGGCCATTTCGAGAGCATTGCCATAAAAGTCCTGTGTTACTCCATTTATATTTGGCTATAGCAAGTGTCTGAAGCTCTCTTCTAGTACATCACGTAGTTGAACACTGTCCATGCACAACCAAGAGAGGCTGTGTGCTCTGATGTAACTCTCTTGTCTCTTGGCTTCCGTTCATTTAAATTCAAAACTTGAAGCTTGTGCTAGAGAAGATCTTAGATTTATGACTTTTAGAACTTTTATGTAATGGCAGAGGTTATTATTCCTTTGGCTAAAGTATTTTAATCTTTAAAAACTCTCGAAGGTATAGGAGACAACAGGACATATCAAATATCACCAAACAGCCTAAACCTTGCCCAAACCACTGCTATCTTCTCTATCCAGGATCATTAAAGGAGCTGTAAAAGCAGCTGAAAGAGATTTGATACAAGATAAAAGGGTAAGGGGAGGCTGTACAAGGTAGAGAGTCCCTCTTGGAAAAGCTTGTGTTAATGACCAACGGGGCAGCTGAGCAAGACCAGGAAGGTGACTGTTATGTGCGGACTGCCAGAAGATACAGGTATCCCAGCTCCCTGTCCCATACTGCTGTTTCACACCGAGCAGCTGCAGCCCACCAGAACAAAAAAGCAGGACAGCTTTACCGACACACAAATGTTTACAGGAACTACTTGAAAAAACATCCAGACCTTTATGGAGAACTGCTCTTCTTGCCGCTGCTTGCTGAAACCACATTTCATTCTAGGCGGTAATAAAGCTGAGCCAGCAACACGTGCTCACAGCCCAGAAGGCCAGCTCTACCCTGGGCCACACCAAAAGAAGCGTGGCCAGAAGGTCAAGGGAGGGGATTCTGTCCCTCTGCTCTGCTCTGGTGAGACCCCACCTGGAGTGCTGCGTCCAGCTGTGGAGTCCTCAGCACAGGAAAGACAGACCAGGTCCAGAGGAGGCCACAAAAAATGATCAGAGGGCTTCAACACCTCTGCTATGAGGACAGGCTGGGAGAGTTGTTCAGCCTGGAGAAGAGGAAGCTCTGGGGAGACATTACTGCAGCCTTTCTATACTTTCAGGGGGCCTATAAGAAAGACGGGAACAAAGTTTTTAGCAGAGCCTGTTGCACAGGACCAAGGGTGATGGTTTTAACTAAAGGAGGGTATATTTAGACTAGATATAAGGAAGCAATATTTTATGATGATAGTGGCGAAATGCTGGAACATGCTGCTCTGAGAGGTGATAGATGCCCCATTCCTGGGAATATTCAGACTGAAGGGGGCTCTGAGCAACCTGATCTATTTAAAGATGTCACTGCCCGTGGCAGGGGAGTTGACTACATGGCCTTTAACGGTCTCTTCCAGTCCAAACTATAGTATGATTCTATTCTATGATTCTAAGTTATCTCAGTATAGAAAAGCTCTTCCCCTTGAATCAGCAAGGGCTTTCTGCTCCTTGAGGCAAAGGAGGTTGCACTGTTTGAGCAATCACTGGCACAGATTTGGTTTGGATGAGTTAGTGCTCTCCCACACAACCACTGGGCGTGGTTCAGGAAGCGGCGAGGACCAAGGACTGGTCCCAAAGCAGTCTTCACGTGCTTCCCTCATTTGGAGGACAGAAAAGTTTCATGCCAGGTACACAGGCTGGTCTGTGCCTGTTGCCGTCATTGCCCAAATGCCCATAGTTTACTGTCACAGTATCAGCCAATGCAAACCTGACGAAACTCTCAAACATAGGGTAAGTAGATCTACTTAGGTTAAACTGGTAAATCTAATCTGCAGTAAACATTAAAAAAAGAAATCTTGAGTTTAAAATGTCAAACACTTCAGCCATGCTATAGGATTAGTTACTATTTGAGGCTTTTAGACACGGAGACATTACGGATAAACTGAGCGTGGATTGAACAGATCTGACAGCATTTATTATCGCTGAACTACAAGGCAATTATCTTGTGTAACTTTTCGTGCACAAATTAAGACAGCACGCATCTCAGCATAGCCCCGCTTTTCCACAGTCTGCCATTTAAGCAAAAACCCACCAGGGCCAATACAGGCTAATGACAAGCTTATAGCAATGACCCCATAGCTTGTCCCCTGCTGCCCTCCCACT
>NW_010418078.1:0-1306 GCF_000710305.1 Buceros rhinoceros silvestris | reverse complement strand
TCTTTCCTCTTTTCCTTCTCTGTTGAGATTCCTGCATTTTCCAACTCACATCACAGTAGTGGACCGTCATTCTGTGTACAGAGAAAGGAGGATATCATGGTTTTATATGATCACGGAAAACTATTTTGTCCTTTCGCCAACAGAAGCAATTGTCATCCTCACCTGGTGGCAGCATGCCATGCTCACAAGAAACACAGTGGCTGGAGAAATCATGCATACGGCATTCAGTGTATGCTCACGTAGGAGCTGTTACACTGGATCCACTGGTGCCTCCTTCTCTACCAGGAAGAAGGAGGGTTATTTTCTTTTAAGGGCAGAGCACTTGCTGGATAACTGCAGATGAAAAGCGATCTAACCTTCAGGGAGCTTCTGGTTTCAGCACAGGGCATAGAAATCAAATATGTTGCAAGCACTTCCAGTCTAGAATCTGCACACATGGCAACAAGGCTTTGTGGTCCAGCTGCCAGCTGGGAGATGGTGGCAACACCCCCCTCTGATTTCTAAGAAAGCAAAACCTTAGTGCACACAGGCAGAATTTTAAGCTGATTATTCTCCAGTCTCAGCTGAAGACCTAGCAGTTTTAATATGGCTTCGGTGTGGTTTTGCATAGCACAGACAACTCAGTGAGCATTTCCAGCTCTTGGCTTTATTAATCTGAACGTCTAATAAAGTAAATATTTGTGTCTATTTACTTTAGTGGATGTCTATTCTTATTCATAAGATTTTGCGTATATCCAAGTAGATGCGGCTTGTGAACATCGCACTGAATTCAGGAAAAAGCCTCAGGGTTCAAAGAGCACCCCACAGCCAATTGCTTCCTATCCCAGAATCAGCTCTGTGTGAAAACTCAAGTCCTTCTTTCAACTAACGAAATGGTATTTTGTGGATGTACTGAACAAGACAAGGAAAGGGCAGTCAGTCATGGAGGACTCAACACATTACACTCTGAATTGAGCAGTGGCATTTTTCCAACAGCATCATCAACCATGGATGTGCCTGTATAGTTGGGATACACGTTTAACAGTCTCTTCCACGGAGACAACAGGGATAGCTGTTGCTACCATAACCCAACAATGCTTGCGTGGTACTTCTGTATCACGATTAAAGTTTTAAAACCAAACATTTTAAAATTAAATACCAAAAGAGATTGTCAAGTTGCTTCATAGTGGAAAAGGCCCTTTCCCTCATGCTACACGACTAGAAAACATCCATCAGACTTTTAATACATCCACCACCCTATCTGCCTGGCTGAGGCAGTACCATGGAGCAGTGGCACCTCTCAGCCTCGAGCACAAGCCCTGCTCCC